>NW_026000026.1:11345468-11353816 GCF_001458135.2 Marmota marmota marmota | reverse complement strand
GAGAGAGAGACAGAGAGAGAGAGAGAGAGAGAGACAGAGAGAGAGAGACAGAGAGAGAGAGAGAGAGAGAGAGAAAGTTAGATAGATACTTAGGGGAAGAAGGCACACCAGGATGGCTCCATAGAGCTGGGGGGAAGGTTCCCTGGTTCTCTCTGTGTCACATCAGACCACATACAGTATGACAGAACTAGCCTGTGCAGATTTCATATTTTGATATAGTCAAAAGAACAATGTCATAGTGAAGCAGGAGTGAGTGGACACGATCATGGGTAGCTCCTGTCCTCCTGGTGGACGAGAACGGGCCACCTGGCAGCATGCCACCAGCAGTGCCCTACCCACATGGGCCTTATTATAGGAGTAGGGCCCTGGACAGCACCCCATAGGTCACCTGGGTGGTGACTATGCAGGGCTTTTGCCAAAGCCACCTTCCATCAGCAGAGGAAACAAGCCACTAACCCTGAAAGGGCCAAACATTGAAATGGCCCTGAATTTTGGGAACTCAAGCTCAGGTGTGGTTTTTTCAGGGAGACTCTAGGATCTTCTCTCCTGAGGGTAAATAGAGTGAAGTGGGAGTTAAGGGGAAGGAGGGGACCATTAGCAGTACAGGAATGGAAAGGAAAGGTTGTGACAGGCTCATCATGGTTCTAGATACTTAATGATGAGGTGCTGGGGAGGGTCCCAGCCCACTGATATAAAATTCAATGCACTTCACCTCTATATTTCCTGGCACTTTTAAATACATAGACATCAACATGTTTTTAAAATCCTACATTTATTCATTTATTTAAATATTTATTGAGCATCAATTCTGCATGAGATATTCTGCTCATCTACGGATGCAGTCAAGGCGGGCGTCATTTCTGGTACAAGGTAGCTCTTTAATAAACACTAGTTTCCTTTATGCCTGATTTGCATGATATCAATACTCTTTTCCCAGGCATGGACCTTGGGGACACTTCTTAACTCAGCCACGTCTACAACACTCCTCCATGTTCTCTCAATTTAGTCTGTGGAATCTGGGGAAAGAGAAAATCAGGCAAGACCAGAAAAGACATGGGGTTGTTCCGAAGCCTGCTGCCCCCATTTCCTTGCACAGGCTTGATTTATTTTTCAGCTAAAGGAACAGCTTCTTATGGGTAATGTGGGCTAAGCCCTCGAGTATTCAAGCTAGATAGGCGCTCTAGTAAGAATTGTGCCTGTGTTACGTCATGAGCTGATTTCAGGCACAATTTGGAAGGGGCCTGATGAACCAGCCATGTAATTATGATTACATGCTTCATGAATTCTGAATGTCATTTACCCTGTGTTGTCTAATATATAAAATAAGTTAAACTGAGTTCCTACCCCGAGCCCTAGCTCCCTGGCTCCCCGTGTGCAGACACTCCTTGATGGAATGTGTAATACGGATTTTTTATTTAGTGTAACTCCCAGTGACTGACAGTCCCCAAATGTCAGATCTTTGCTGAAAGAAGCATGTCTGAGGATCTCTGAAGGCTAATTAATGCGTCAGTCACACTGGGCTCTGAGAACAGGCCCAGGAAGACTTAATAAGAGATAAAGGGAGCAATGAACATTATCGTCATGGAACAAAGAGAACTCTTTTCAAAGTTTTCTTTTTTAAAATAAAACAAAATGAAATCCATACTTGGAAACTGGAACGTTTCGCAGCTGGGAAGAAGACAGCTGCACACACATGTCCCCCAGCCACCAGTGATGTCACAGGCCAGACGCACTCGCCCCACTCAGGGCTCCTTCGGGCCCAGTACAAGGGCTCCTCCCTGTCTGGGGGAATCCCACTTAAATCGGCCTCTCCTGAGTCCAAGTGACTGTGGCGAAGCCAAATCACTACTTGAAGATGACGAGGTGTCTAAGGAAGGCCCAGAGGGAAACAGCAGAGGAGCCGTGTTCAACTTCGCAGGAATCTGTGTGGAGGGAATCGGGAGAGAGAACAACAGAGCCCAAAAGGCACAGTGGCCTTGCGGCCAGCAGCCAGCGGGCAGTAGTCAGGGTATGCTTCCAGATAACAGTCCACGAGAAGGGCATCGCTGACCCCTCCTCAGTTCATATTCCAATTGTCCGCATCTAAGTGTAAAATGTGTCACCCTGGAATAACCTGTTTTTAGCACGATGCAAGGAAGCGGGTTTTATTCTGTTAAGTATCTCCATCAAGGAAGCCCGCCAGGGCCAAGAAAGGTTCAGGTAAACCACTGGTAGGTCCACACCGGCTGACCACGAGCACACTATTGCCGTTGCTTTTGTGTATGTTGGCAGCAAAAGCATGGTCTTGCCAGGCCCTTAGCACCCCGTCTGGGAATGATAAGGTTCTGAGAACCCGGTGGGAGCTGGGAGAGAAGGGGTGCCAGGAAAGCTCCTGCCAATCTCAGGGAATCTTGTGCGGATTTCTGGTCCTATAATGTGAAAGGCAGCAATTCTAGAGCAACATTCTTCAAAAAGCATTACTTATCATGTTCTTGACAGTTTTTTTTTTTTAATGGAAATTTTTACCTCACTCGTGTCCATGTTTTGGATATTTTTCTTCTCCATGTAACCGAACATAAATCCAAGTAACAGAACATATAGAAGGAGCTTCTGGCTGCCTGATGCGGAATGAGTGATTCTGCTTCAGGTTTTTATGGCTGAAACCTCTCCCTTTCTCCCCATGTGTTTCGTTGTCCTCCCTACTGTATCATGGCTGCGTTTTATGCAAAATAGTTTGTCAACCTGACGAAGAGCACATCTGCTTTTCAACCAGGGCTCAGATGTTGTCACACAGAAAGCATCTCAAACAGCATTTGCTCAATGAATGAACGGGTGAACACCGAAGAATATAATTATGACTATTTTTTCCCATATTTTATTGCTCTCTTCACTGTCCATTTTTTTAAATATTTATTTTTTAGTTGTAGTTGGACACAGTACCTTTATTTTATCTATTTATTTTTATGTGGTGTCGAGGCTCGAACACAAGGCCTCGCACATGCTAGGTGTGCGCTCTACCACTGAGCCACAACCCAGCCCCTTCACTGTCCATTTTTGAGATCAAGAGCCACGTCTTGATTTTCCTTTATTTTTTTAAAACAGTCCAAACTAATAGTGATACTTAAGGTTTTGTTTGTTACTTTTACATGGTGCCCCCACCATGGCCGTACTAACGGCCAATAAAACAAAATGATTCTGTGTGCTATGTACTGTGCTTTCAGGTGAACCCTGCTTCATTCCTTTATCCCATAATAATATCAAAAACTCTGCCTGCCACAGTCCAGCTGCAGCAGAATAACGGGGGGTGGGGGGTGACACCATCCTGACTTGTTTACAGACTCTAACATCTGCCTTCTGTTCTTATAGAATAAACTGGAATTTCTTTGCCTATGATTTTACTTGGAACAGTTTGGAGTCATTTCACAGTCTCTTAAAAACATCCTGTAGTGTGTGTATGTATGTATGTGTGTATACATAAACATAAATTTGAATAATCTTTTTAAAGGGAGTTTGCTCATTTTGTTTATTATTACATATAGAGTTGTCCTAACTTTTGTCATCTAGCTCTATGTTTCCTTTCCTCCTTTATGCCTGAATCATCGATGCAGATAATGTATTATTTATAATAATTTATTAAATTTTATTAATAGCTTGGTATTCTACATTTGCATACAGACATATGTCTACACAGAAGTACTTTCTACATTTTTCTGTCACTAGTAATAATAATACTATGATATTCTACATTTAGATCAACTCTTTAGTCAAGGAGTTTATCACATGCTTATTTTCTTCTATTTCACACCTTCCTTAGCATAGATTGTTATCATCTATTTTTTTGCCATCTCCTACCTTCTCATTAAGATTAATTTTTGATCTATGCCTCCAGTTTTGTGTATCGATTTATAAAATTATGATGCCTCAATGCCCTGCTTGACTGGTTTCCATGTTTACCTCTGATATCTTCACATTACGGTTCCCCTGTCCTCTAGCTTTCAATCATGTGTTCATCTATCATTATTTCTCCCCCAAATACTGTATTTCCTGGGCCCTTGATTACCTGAAGATCACCTTCATCCCTGAACATTGACCAAGAGAGCTCTAATTCTCCCCTCCCTCTGCAGCGGGCCCCTGTTGCTTTGAATTGCTGTATTAAACAACTGCTTCTTTCCTTCACTAGGGTTCCCGAGTGGTATTCCACCTCCACCTCATATTTTTTTTTATTGATTTTATTTTTTTAAATACATGACAGCAGAATGCATTACAATTCTGATTACACATATATAACACAATTTTTCATATCATTGTATATAAAGTATGTTTACGCCAATTCATGTCTTTATACATGTACTTTTTTTCATTACAATTCTTATTACAAAGATAAATACCACAATTGTTCATATCTCTGTTTGTATATAAAGTAGGTTGACACTCATTTCGTGTCTTCATACATGTACTTTGGATATCCACTTCATAATTTTAGAATCATGAGCATAAGCACCTTACTGGCATTCTTTCTTCTTGAGTTTGACTGAGAACACGGTACACCTTGTCAGTTTTCCTATGTATATCTTCTAAAATCAGTGAGATGACTGGTGTCCTTGTTAGTAGACTTACTATCTTTCTCTTCTGTGCTTGGAGTGAGATCTGTCCTATCTCTTCTTTTGGAACCCTGGTTACAGGTCTCTTGATTCATTCTGGACTTCCAAATTGCTTTCCATGTCACTGACACCTTTTCTCTATCCTTAGAAAACTTTTCGCA
Organism: Marmota marmota marmota; assembly: GCF_001458135.2. Taxonomy (NCBI): domain Eukaryota; kingdom Metazoa; phylum Chordata; class Mammalia; order Rodentia; family Sciuridae; genus Marmota; species Marmota marmota. The sequence continues at coordinate 11,349,075 of NW_026000026.1, read as the reverse complement.
TTTGTCCTTTGCCCCAGGGATGACGTTTTGCTGCAGAGGGGACTCTTCCTCAGAGTCTCCAACGTGGATCATAATTTGGATTCTCCATTTTTAATTTCCTTGAGCCATTCCTAATCATGTCCATCTCTCCTGATAGAAATGAGCTGCTCAGTGACCTTCTGACCTCCAGACTTTCCCCTTCTGTGTCAGAGAATGTCTTTTAGAATTTTACTGAAGAGAATGAATGCTTTCTTGAACATCGCTGCTGACTCCTGCACAATTTCTAGAGGCACCAGGGTCCTTTCCCTTTTACAGTGTGTGCAGGTGACTTCCTGGAGAGCACGGGGTGTTTTCCTCTGCTCACATATGAGTAATTGGAGATCTCCAAGGTGACAGGATGGCCCTGGACTCAACTCTCCAGGCACTCTGAATAGTCCAACAAGGTCCCAGCAGAGGCCAAAAAAGGCCCAAACCACATCCACATTTAAAAATGAAAAAGAAAACCCCTACCCAATATTACAAATGTTGTGGCACATTTAAAGTGTTTAACTTACATAAATTACTATTATTTAATATTCCCATAACTACCTGCATAACTGCATTTGGAAAAACACCTACACATGAGGTTCTCCCTGAGTCTTGCATAAATACCCTTCCACAGGTCATTCAATGAAACTTCCTTGGTCAAGCCTCTTCCCAGATAGACAGTTGAGGTCAGGTCAAGCATGTAGCCTCGAACCCGACACTTTCCTTCCCAGTGTTCATTGCCTCACTGTGTCTTGTACTCTTTGAAGCACAAACACATCAGGTTCTGAACCGATGGGGAGTGAGACCAAGTTCCCAGCAGCTGGGATCAAGCCCTGGTGGATCAAGTAGAGGTGGCCTCTAGGCTGGAGAAGAAAATTTGCCATCTCCAGCAGGCTGTGGTTGCAGAATTTTTATATATATTTTTTTTCTCAAAACTACAGATTGAACCCAGGGCCACTTTAGCACCAAGCTACATGCTTAGTCCTTTTTATTTTTATTTTCAAGACAGGGTCTTGCTAAGTTGCGAAGGCTGGCCTAGAACTTGTGATTCTCATCCTCCAGCCTCAGCCTCCTGAGTCACTGGGAATACAGGTGTGCACCACCATATCCAGCTAAAGAGTTTTCTTTTATTATCCCAGTTCTGTTAGGATATTTTTCTCCTTTTAGGTACCAGCACTTGGGAGAGACCCACATCATGGACCCACACACACACCCTGGTCTACTGCTTCCCATCCCTAAACAGGTAGAGAAAGGGTCATAAAATTGCCACACATTCTGCTTCTGTGCTTTACTACACCAGATCTTAGAACTTCAATGCTAGGACTCTCCTCCAGTCCTGCTGTGGGCACCTCCATGTCACTGCGGTGGAGTTTTTCTCCCAGCTTGGTGAGATCACTTTGGTAGTAGTATCAATTTTGTTCTTTTTCTCTCCCTTCATGGATACCTTAATGGAAATGACATTGGCTCAGGTAAATTTGATGCCAACTTAAGTGGTAGTTTCCATTTTTTAAAAACATGATACATGAGAGTTGTATTCCATGTACTGTCTTCCACTTTTGCAGTAGTACAGTTTCCCTTATACTTTGAGAGGCTTACCTTTGAAACACTGTACCCACCTGAATGAACAATGGTAACTTAAAAGAGACAGAGAGAGAGAGAGAGAGAGAGAGAGAGAGAGAGAGAGAGAGAGAGAGTCTTCCTAGGAGCAGACCGTTATTTTCTAAATTGTACATTTTTTTCCCTTTATTTTCAGAAATTAGAAGAATTGGAATCAAGCAGCGGGGGTGGGAAAATACTGATCATGATTTGGAAGCAGGTCTGCCTGAATTCACAGGCTTTGCTTTGCTCCTGCAGGAACACTGAGGGTGAGACCACAGCACACGGCTGTCACCTGTAGTCCAGGCCCTGTTGGCACCAGTGTCATTTTTCATCAGCTAATTGGAGACAGCAATGTCATGCTCATCAGTATATGCTCCCACTGATGGTTCTAAAAGAATGACAGCAAAGGGAAAGAGTGACAAGCTGCATCATGTACCAATTAGCAAATCTTGCTCTGATAACTGCAAATGGAAGCCAAAGGCAGGTTTGAACACCCACAGCCCATTTGGTTACAGTATATGTGGACCATGGTCGATTCTTAAGCCTCTAGTTTCATTATTAAAATAATTATAACTTCTAAGGCACTACTTCTCCATATCGCCTGAGCTGTTTAAAATGCAGATATGTATTCTGGGTGGGCTTGATATCTGTTATTCCTCACAAGCCTCAGGTGACGTTACTGTCTCAGGGACCACACTTAGAGTGACAGGGGGCAGATATTGTCTCCTGTGTGTGTGTCAATACCCTCCCCCAACACACACACTCTGCTTGCATATACTAGGATGTTTTTAGAAGCTTTTGGACAATATAGGTGGTCAGAATTTTTTTCTACAATGCAGCAGAAACTAGAAGTAGCTGGGTCTGTTTTTTTTTTTTAATGTGTTGCTTTCAACATTTTAATTAATAACATTACATGGATTTATAAAAGACATCTGTAGTATTGGTCTTAAAAATGGCCAAGGCAGGAAATGGTTCCCAACATGTAAAACCCTGTAGGAGATGAGGGTGATAAATGATTAGCTGATGACGAGGCAGTAATTTAGGAAGCCAACCAGGGCATTGAAGGAACTGTGATTCTCACATCCCATTCATCACTCCTCGAACTCTAGTGCTAGCTTCTCCCTGGAAAGAGGTGGGGAAAGTTGAGCAACGTGCTTCAGGAAAAGAACCCCCCTCTAAGCCAGGGCGTCTTCCCCAGTTAGGAATAAGACGAGTCTGGCATCATTGTGTGACACCTCAAAACCAAGTCACACAAGGACTTGCTTCATTTCTCAGCCCTCCACATTCTATCTTCCTTCTGCAGCCTAAGGCCCCCGGGATCAAATTAGGTGGAGCATCTCACCTGAGCATGGGATCAGGAAACTTCTCTGAGAAAGGGATACGGAGTGTTATTGATAAGAAAAAACACCAGGCATGACAGAAGAGCCCATCTTCCCTGAGGTCCCTCCCCAAACTCTGCGCTATGGAGAGCACAGAGCTAACCAGGGGGCAGACCCTCCCCTCCTCAGCGTGGCTATGCCCAGGGAGGCCTGGCTTCCACTGAGGTTTGATCTGATTGGAGACTTTGTGGTTTAGAAAGTCAAATGAGAACCTAGTATGTAGAAAAAAGAAGATCTCTGAAATTAGACCCAAAGCCCCCATTTTTAAAGGAATGTAAAGAACAGTTTAACATTCCCAGAGTGGATGGTGGGTAGTCCTGTTGCACTTGGAGTTTCATTAGAAAGGGTGGAAGGGAGAAAGGGTGCTGGGCTGGGTGTCTCACTGTCCTCCATCAACTCACGAGTTATCTCCAGGCATCCATGATGGCGGTCTCTACCTCCACCCAAGGTTTAAAGCCGCTGAGTCCAGAGGTACAGTGCATTCAGTTCCCATCCTTTCCACATAGCTCCGGGGTAGAATTGCTTGACCCAAATAGTTTCCCCAACAGGAAAAGGAAGCTGAGGCATTGCGGGACAGAGTGATGTCATCAGTTTGCTAAAAAACAGAGGCCTCCTGCCCTGCG
>NW_026000026.1:11301732-11345463 GCF_001458135.2 Marmota marmota marmota | reverse complement strand
GGGGGTGTCAGGCCTGCTTTCCTCCTCTGAGAACTGCGTCCCCTTCACTACAGTGATAGAATCATGGGGAACTGGGGTGGTCCAGAGTAAAGGAGGAGTGATCATTCTCCTTGCATCATGCTATTAAAAACAGGGTTGCGCCAGGAAAGAGGTGAAATAGTCTTAAGTGACTCCATCAGACTAGGTAAAAATAAATACAGAAAAAATGTTTCTTTTACACAAAAGGTAGTTAGAGGATGTTAAGACACTCAAAGTTGACGGGGAAAGTTGTGAAGTGCCATAGACCAGGCTATAGAGAGCCCATGTTGTGGGTGAAGGGTGGAGTAGAAGGAGAGTTGGTCTCAGTTACTCTCTTAAATCCACCTGTCATTACTCACCTGCAGAGGAAATGTGGCTGAGTCCCACCTGACTGCCCCAGGAACTTCCTGTGGATTCCAGACACAGAGCTCCTTCTTAGCTCCCCAGGACTCACTCGTTGCTAGCTAATCTGTGGTCCCAGGGAATAATCGTCCTGTGTTTCACTGTGTGACCTCTGTGTCTGTGAACCTTGATGTTCTCCAGCTTACTCCAAGTCAGTGGGAGTTGACCTTGTGAACTGTGTGCTTGGTAAACAATAAAGTATATAAACTAACAAAAACTAAAAGCAATGTAAGTTTCCTTCAGAAAGACTTTAAAAAAGCAAAGCTCTGAGATACTTTTAGTGTTCAAATTCACAGCAATTAGGGTGCCTGAACAAAATATAGATGAGGATCTGAAGGGTCTCGGGTGCTTTCTGATATATTCTATTATGCAAACTTCCAGGACTAGGGCATGAGCTAGGAAATAAGAGGCTAATCCTTGGTGATCCGCAGACCTTACAATGTCCCACACAGGTTACAAAAGTGTGCTGATGGAGGGGGCTTTGGAAGTCATTTACCATGGAACATTTGCTCACTTGAGAACCTTTTTGACAGATCCAGGACATGCAATTTGTCATTTTTTACTTATGAGTTTTATTCAGCCTTCCTTAAACAAAAGGTGCTGGTTCTGATCCAGAAAGCAAAAGTATCTGCTTTCTCTTGGAAACCTCAGAAAATTCCTATGGTGTATCAATGATGGTCTAACATTCACCTCTAAACTAATCTATGTGACCAGAGGAATTAGATGCAAAAGAACATGACACATTTAGGAGTGGATTTAGAGCCAGCAGCCCAGGAACTATATGAACCTTCTGGAGCATGGGTGAGTCTTAAAGTTCAGAACCCTTAGCTCAAGATAGCTTGAATCTGATAGAATTTAGATTGGGAGTTTCTGGATGCCTGCTTGCTCCTATTAGATCTTGAACTTGAGTCTGGCATAGAGGAGGGCGGTGGCATCTAGAGAGAGATTAACTCCTGTGGTAGTTTTAGAGATGTGTTTGAAACTAAATCTCTTCTGGCACATCCATTTTCCATCTTCTCTTGCTTAAGCCAATCTGAATTGTGTTTTCTGTCACTGCCCTAATGCCATGAAGAAGCTGGTGAATCCTAGTCAGTCACCTGAGCTAACATATTGGACAAAGCTTCAAATTCAACAAGCTGCAATTTTCCAAATGCTATCACCGTCAGACATGTGGCCTACGGATCTCCAGATCTTTCACTTATTGGCCCTAGATAGAAATTCACATCTTCACACTTTGGGGGGAAATATCATCGATGTGTAGGATGTATGCACTTTTCTTGGGAGGGTGCTGAGAGTTTTCATTCAAGTCCTCAAAGGGTGCGTGATCCCCCAACTCTCTGTGCACTCAGGTGTGAGTGACTTTCCATGACCCTAGTGTTACTATCCAGGCTCTGTCTCCAATCACAGAATAGCTCCTCCTTAGTCCTCTGGGGGAGGGTAGAAATCCATCAGTCATCCTAACCTTGCTCTCTTGTTGACATGCCTTCTATTCTCAATGTTTTGCTTTTTTTCTCTTGAAGGCAGCTCTCTTCCCTGACCCCCAACCATGCACACTCAGGCTTTGAGTTCTAGGTTGTCTAAACTGAAAATATACCTGCTTTTCAAGTGTCAGCTTGCAGGACACCTTCTGTCTGGAGTCCTTCTGCCTAGGGGTCAGGTAACCTGGGAAGATAGTTCACTTAGTTCTTAATGTTTCAAGGAGTTGTGGAAATTAACCGATCCATGCTTCCCAAAGAATACATACAATCAGTAGGGTATGAGATGATATCTTAGGAATAGGCAGAGGTCTCGTTTTAATTATTCCTGTATTTGTTTTAATCTGTTAGAAAAAAAATCTATGTTATCACCCGTGGTTTCTGAGAAGTATTTCTTAGGGCAAGACTACATTTCAAAACTGATTTGAAGTCCATTAAACACAAAAGGTAGCTTAATACGTGAAAGTGACAAGAATCCTGAAGGTGGTGGGACAATGGCTTATTTTAATGCATGAAGGACAGAAATCCAAAGGGTCGAAGTGGGTAACTCAGCAGTGTTAGAGCTTCTTAGTGATAGCCAATGCTGGAACCCAAATCTATCGGCATTTCCATTACCCAAGTCTCCCATAAATCTCCACTTTCTTGCATCTATGGTCTCTTCTAGAAGGCTCTGATCCTTGTAGACATCCGTGACAACAAGGTCCACATTTCATTTAGGGCTTGCTAAGAGTCCTCTTGAGTGTTTCACACAGGTCTCTCTGCAACATCACCAAGTGAGCTCCAGAATCACCTTTACCCCACCCTGCGGCTTGCTCAGCTCTCTGGTCAATAGATCAGTAGTGTCTGGTATCATCAGGAGCGAGCAAGCCCCCAGGTTCTCCAGGACTGTGCCAGCTGTACTGAGTCAGCGATGCAGCCTGGGTCATGCATCCGCACACTAAATTTGAGAAGCGCTGGTGCACTTTGTGGAAACAGGCTGAGTTACAGGGTAGGCACCTCTGTATACGCTGGTGAGGTCTAGCAGAGAACCTCGCAGGAAACATAAGGTACATTTGTCAAATGAAAAGAGAAATCAATTTAAATGATTGATCAGTAGTTTAGTAGATGCGTGACTTGAGGCCACTCATTCTTCTCTCACTTCCCTGAATGCCTTTTGATAAGGAAAAACTGAGGATAGAAATGTTAGGTTTAGAGACTGTTTTCTGCTTGTCACGAGCAAGGAGGTCTCACGATGAACTGGGGCAATCGTTTTGGAGAGCAGGGTCTGCAGGGTTCAGCACTGATTAGTTAGGACAACACTTCAAGGGCTGTGTTGTGAGCATGGGCTGTTCTGTGGGAGCTGCGTTAATTGATTTATTCAGATAGCCTCCTGGGTTGGACTAATTGAGTAACTAAGAATCTGATTGCTAATTACCTGTGCTGGGGAATAAGCACAGGCAGGAGCCTGAGGTGAGAAAGTGAGAGGTTGTGCTGGAGTCAACCATGAGCTACTGGGGGAGAAGCGGGTTTCCTTCGCTGTGGAATGGTTGAACTGCGGAGGAGGGCGGATGAAGAAGAGACCTTTAAAAATCATTCTTTCTCAAGTCATCGCCTGCTGTTATTGATAATTCAGATGAACTACTCTGATTTTTCAGATTTTTGAAAGGCATTTCTTTGTCTTCGTACATGGCATATTATCTCTGAAAAGTTAAAACTAAGTAGAAGCATTCACATTAGCCAAGCAATATTGTCATCAACATGGCAAACCTGGACTTGCTTATACTACATATTAAGTGCTGAGTGTTTGCATATATTAGTGACTCATTTGATCTTCTTAGCAATCTAATAAGATAGATAACGTTTACCATTACTTATTAAAAAGTATTGAGATGTGGATTATCCAACAGCTTGTTCAAGGCAATTCTGATGTTTTAAGTAGAGGACTTGAGACATTAAATCAAACTGTCTGACTCTACATCCCATGCTGTTGGAATCTGAAAGCTTTGTCTTTACTGTCTTCTGGCCCCACTACTTCTGGTAAGCGTGAGATAGGCCATTGTTTCCCTGTATGCAATGCATCACTTTTCTCTGGGTGCTTTCAAGGTTCTCTTTTCCTCTTTGACTTTCATCAGTTTGACTGTATTTGTACCTCTGATATGTTTTATTTGTATTTATTTGTATCAATTTTTTCTCTCTAAATTTTGGAAATTTAACTGAATTTTCTTCCTCCCTTCCTCTTTCCTCCCTCCCTCCCTCCATCTCTCCCTTCCTCCTTCCTTCCTTCCTTCCTTCCTTCCTTCCTCCCTCTCTCTCCATGGTCCCTCTATTTTAGACTCCAATTATACATAAATTAGACCTCTAGATTTTAGAGATTTTTTTTCTTATCTCTTTTTCTCTGTTATTTATATTTGATAATTCTATTCACCTCTTTATGTCTACTGACACTTTGCTCTCTCCGTTATATCATTAAATCTATACAGAGAATTTTTTTTTTAATTTCAGATGTGTTTTTAAGTTCCAAAATTTTTATATATTTGTAATAATGTCTTTTAATCTGATGAAATTTCTACTCTTTTCATTTATGGCAAACATATTTTTCTTCATGCTTTTCAGCCTAATTATTGGAGCCTGATGAAATCTCTGTTTGCGAATTTTAATATTCAAATCATCTCTGGATAAATTGCATTGGTTGTCTTTTCTCTTGAAGGCAAGTCAGATTTTCTTGCTTCTTGGAGTAGTGAATAATCAAGATTGCAGCACTGACATTGTAAAGAAATGTTAGATTCTCTTATACCCCTCAAGAGAGAACTGATTTTTTTCTTTTTAAGCAGGCAGTTAACTTGGTTGAACTCAAATCACAAACATCTGTCTCTCCTGCTTGGGGAGGGGGGGGCTGGCCCCAGCTCCACCCAGGCAGCTGGTGGGATCCAGAGTTGGTAGAATCCAGAATTCCCTCTCCAGCTTTCTCCTTTCTGGCACTACCCCCGCTGCACCTGTTACCAGCTGTGATGGCCTGGGTGGCCAGCCACTGGCCCTTACTCGGCCAGCAGGATTGCAGGTGACACATGGCAACTTTTAACCACCCTGCATAGTGCCCGCAGGGGGTGCCCTCCAGAGAAAAGCCTCTAATTAAACAATGGGTATCATCCCCAGGCCACTCTTTTCTGCCACGAGTTGACTTTCCCCTCCAGTTTCAACCTCCTTTGGTTCACTCTTCAGTATATTTGGTTGGTGGATTTGGTATTTTTCCAGAATCTGTAGCTGTTTTTTGAAGAAGGGAGGCCTGGGAGATTCTCAGACATGCTGGAGAAGGCAGTCCTCCTGCCTTATGGGGGATAACCTATAAGAGATCCAGCCTAAAGTATCTGACAGATTAGACTCCTCCTGTGATGCGGCCCTGCTAACCCCTATACGACTCTGACATTTATTGTAGCCAGTCGCCATTTTCCTCTTAAAAATGTGCCCCTTTGCTGCTTAATAAAGCAAGGGTGGTCCATTGAGGTCTGTCTCCGTTTCTTTTTCTTTTTGTGTTCTTTCATTTGCTTTCAGTGGTAGTGAAAAAATGTCTCTTAAAACTCTGCGGCTGATCTCCCTGTGATTTTTTATTAAAAAGGTAAAATAGTACCACTTTTATTAATTTGACAACTCCATCATTATTTTATTTGTGTTCTCAGCTCTTTAAAGTATAAAATAAAACAGAAAAAAAAAATCCCAACATTTGTGTGAAACTTTACAATGATGCCATGTATCATCTCATTTTGCTTCTCGTCCCCTCCATGAGTTAGATTGTGTTCATGCCCCTTTTATCCTTAGGTATCAAATGGTCTCAAAATAGTTGAGCTTCTTGCTAGAGCAAAACATAAGAAAGCTATGTCATTCATCAACCATAACTGAAATGCTCTAGTGTGACCCTCCCCAGTGGCCCCCCTCTCCTGGCATCCACGCCTATGTTTTATTTCTTCCCTGTGCATAGGTGGAACTGGTGACTTGTGTCTAATGACCACATTAGAGCAGCTGTAATGAAATATCACTCCCCTAATTAAATTTCATTATATGGCAAAGCTGATGGAAGGTTACTCCTTGACTAGAAAACATTATAGGACTTCTTCTTATCAGACAGGAGCCAAGAGCCCCTTTCTTTGCTAAGCTTGATGAAGTGGGCAGTCATATTGAGGAAGACCATATGGCAAGAAGTCATGCATGATCCCTAGGAAATGCCATCTGAGTGTGGCCCTGGGGACGAGAGACAATGAGAAAATAGGGATCTTACTCCCACCACATTTCAAGTTGTGTTCTGAAAACAACCCAGCTTGGGCGCAGATCATCCACCAGTCAAACCTCTAGTCTGACTGCAGTGGAACCAACTCCTGGATTGTTGTTGGTTCAGGCCCTGGAGCAGAGCACACAGCTAAGGCCTCAAGTCCTAGAGTGCAGAAACTGGGAGATAAGAAAACTGTGTTGTATTAAGCCACTGATTTTGCAGTAGTTTGTGACTCACCATAGATAACTCTTTCAACTGTAGAGCCAGGGTTTCCCCCTGGGGCCCAACAAAAGCCTTGGCCTCAGAGTGTGTATGGTGTTTTCAGGGACTCAAGCCTCCTACCCAGGAAGCAGGAAGAACACTTCATTATGTGGATCTGGCAAAAGCATCTGCCTATTGTGGATTTCAGCAAAACCAGATATGCACATGGCCAGAGCATCACAATATGACATGGAAAAATGCCATTTTATCTATTTTATCCCACACAGCCTTAGTAACCATAGTTGAAATTTTACAGATAATTATAAAACACTTTATTTACGTGAACAAAATTTTTGTTTGTTTTTTTTTCTGGTTAATACCTTTCTCATGAAAAAAAAAAAAAAGAAAAACCTGGTGTATTTTGACCATATGTGGTAGGTATATTTGTAATACCTGACGTACATATAAAATTGTAGCATGCCCAGTTATATTTTATGGGGCATGGGATAATAGCCATCTCAAGGTTAAAGGGTGCTCCCTTTGCATGGGCTGCAGAGCAGCTGCTGCCTTTGAGCCTACAGGAATACTCAAGAGCAGGCTGCCCTCCAGGCCACCGTACCAGAAACACCATTAGCACAGCCCCTCAGTGATTTGTGCTCAGGTCAAATTTTGGGAAGCCCTACCATAAGAACCAGACAGAGTCTCATCAGGGATACTACTGTGTGAATACGTGCACTGGGCACCCCATAGTGGATGGGGTGATCAGCCCCTCACTGGCTATTAGGAGGGCAGGACTCTGCTCAGACCTGATCATTGTTCTTGAGCTGCCCTTTCCCCAGGCAGTACTACACAGTGTGTCCCTGGGGGCAAGAAGACACCTAAGGCAAATGACGCCCCCCCCCCAGCAATCAAAAGGAATTCAATTTGCATAAAGCATAGCACATCCTGATGGATGGGCCCTGGATCAGCACCCAGTGGGTTTGTACCTCCTCCTCTGACTCTGAGACATCACCCAGCCTCCAGGTTTCTAACTGGGGAAGCAAGCTCAGGCCTAAACTCAGACACAGGCTGCCGCAGTCCGGCTGCAGCAAAATAACCGGGGGGTGACGAACAACTTGTGTAAATTGATACAGCAGGAGTGCAGGAGTAGGAGCCGTTTATTGCAGGACAGGAGCAGTATTTATACATTCCACACAGCTTATCTAATTAACATAAACTAGATACAGCAGTCAACCAATCAGGAATCTCCACACTTAATGGCTCATTTTTGTTACTTCTCAAACCACTCCCTCTGGCATTTTGCCAGGCACCATCCAGACTTGTTTACAGACTCTAACATTTTCCAGGCGCCATCCTGACTTGTTTACAGACTCTAACAACAGGCAACCCGAGCTTCTGGGCATGTGCCTGGGCTTGAGTGTTATCACAGCTCCTCACGGGGCTGCCCATGTGTGGGCACCAGGATCCGTATCAGGTGTTTCATATGAGTCTCCCACTCTAAGGTGGGGATCTGCAGCTCCCAGCAGGCCAAATCTGGCCCTTAAAGCATGGACTTAAAGCATAGACTGCAGGCCTACAGCATTCACTGTCGGACCCTTAAAGATGTTTGCCAATATGTCTCTAAGGCGTAGCTCCTATGGTGATTGTTAAGGATTATCGGAGCATTAAAAAAAAAAAAGAAAAAATACATTGCAAGGGAAAATGAAATTTATTTTTTCCTCTATTAGCATTGTAATGCATTGAGAATTGTAGAAAATTCACATATTTAGTGAAAAAAAATATCTATCTATCAGGACATCTAATGAATATAAACATTCCTGTAAAGAAAAACACATGATGCTCTATCCTGCAGGGAACCCTACTTGTTTCAGACAAAGCACTTCTTTCCAAACACAACAATAGACTTGTTTTAAATTTTCTATTAATTTTTTTTTTTTTTTTTTACTCAGAAGAAGACTCATTTCCATCTCGAAACTACACAACTTCAGAAGAATTTTAGGGAAAGATCATCAGGAATCAAGTTCCCCAAAGTATCTCCTGGATCAACAGCACCTGAATGGGGGCAGTGGTGTTGGAAAGGGAAATGACTAAGATGCACCCAGATGTAAAGAATCAGTATGTCGAAGGATGGGGTCCAGAAATCTGTCAGAGAAGCTCTCCAGGTGAGGTTTAGAGGAGTACTTTCTTAATTAGCTCAACTGGTTACCCAATAAAACTTATAATTTATATCCATTCCAAGTGCCTAATCACTGTAGTGCCACGGGCTTTTATGGAAGAGTAATCCTGTACTACACACACTAAATATTCTGGTTTGTTTCAAAAATTTTAAAATGTTGAGAATAATTACAAAAAATATTCCCAAATTTCAACTAAAAACAAGCACATGGAGAAGAAGAAAGTGATGTCATGAAATATTGGTTAGAATTTCTATTTGTTTGTTTTTATTCCCTACAGACCAATTTGCATTCTATTAATTCTGTAATTACAGTGTAATTATAAAATTGTTAAGTCTTAAAGTTAATTGTAGGTGAATATTTTGAATAAATAACAACTTGATTAATCAAAATCCTGAAAGGATATAATCGTTTATGGAATTTTTCTGATTTGGTGGCCATTTCGAAGGCAATGGGAAGACCTTCACTCTCTCATTTACCGAGGACATTTATTCGGGCTATGGGAAATATACCACACCCATGCCCTTCCTACTGAGATCTTGTTTAACCCCTTTCTGCATTACAATTTCCAAGTCATCACTTTCATTCAGGCTGGTTGTACAGAAGGTTAAAGTGTGTGCTTGATTTTACTTAAGCAAGGATAAAACAAACAAAACAAGACAAAAAAATAAAGCACAACAAACCAAAGCCAGCAATTTGGCATTGTGTGGACCAAGATAATAGCAAGCTGATTGCTTTAGTGTCTAATTGTCAGAGCGCCATGTGTAGGACATCTCCTGTGTCAGCCTTTCTTCAAGGCAGGGATGCTTTGATTTGCATTTCCCTGATGATTCTATGTGGGGTGACTTTTCATGTATCTGTTGGCTGCTTTCCGGTTTGGAGAAATGTCTACTCGAGTTCTTTCTTCATTTTAAAATTAACATTTTATTCTTTCCTGTTGAATTGTAGGGATTCTTAATATATTTGGAAAATTAACCCCTTAGCAGAGGCATGGTGTGAGAATACTCCAGGTGCCTTTCTACTCTGGCTCCTTTTTGCTGCTATTCAGGAACTTCCTGTGCTGCAGTCCTACTTGGCCTGAGTTGGCTTTTGCTCTCTGAGCTTTCTGTGTCACAGCCAGGAAAACATCTCCAAGGCCAAATGCAGGAAGCTTTTCCCCTGTGTTTTCTTCTAGGACATTTATGGTTTCAGAGCTTATGTTTTTAACCCATTTGGGGTTGATTTTTGTGAAAGTGTCTGAAGATAAGGATCTGGTTTGATGGATAGAATCTTGAGAAGCTTTTCAGTTTTCTCGACATCATTTGTTGAAGAGATTTTGTTTCCTCCATCATGCACTCTTAGCACCCTATTTAAGAAGAGATGATTATATATGTGTGGGTATGCTCCTGAGATTTCTGTTCTGTACTTAGTCTATGTCTGTTTACACTAATATCCTATTATTCAAGTTACTGTAGAGTTTTGGCATATTTAGGTATAATGAAGGATGATGTTTCCACTCTGTTCTTCTTTCTCAAGATTTTTTTTTTGGCGGGGGGGAGTCTTCAGTAGTTCATATAGTCTTTTTTCTATATGAACTTCAGGATTATTTTTCTATTCCTGTAAAAAATGCCATTGTGATTTTGGTGGACATAAGATTGAATCTGTAGATCATTTTAGGCAGTATGGATGTTTCAATGATATTAATTCTTTTAATTCACGAGCATGAGATATATTTTCATTTATTCGTGTCCCTGTAGTTTTTAGTATTCAAATCTTGAACCTATTTAATTAAGTTCATTTCTAAGTATTTTATTCTTTTTGATCCTAATCTAAGTGCTATTAGTTTCTCACTTCCTCTTCTGAAAAACTCATTGTTAATGTATAGAAATACAACTGATTTTTATGTTGATTTGGCATACTGTAACTTTGCTGAATTCATTAGTTCTACCAGTTTTTTTTTTCTTCTTATTTTCATCTTTAGAGTTCTCTACAGATAGAATCACATCATCTGCAAATAAAGATCATTTCACCTGTATTATGATTTGGATGAATTTATTTCTTTTTCTTGCCATATTGCTTTAGCTAGGACTTTAAGTACTCTGTTGAACATAAATGGTAAAAGTGGCCATTCTTTTTTTTTTTTTAATTTTTTATTGTGGGTTGTTCAAAACATTACAAATTTCTTGACNCTTCTTCTCCTGCTCTTCGTCCCTACTCTGATCTTAGTTACTCTCCTTATATCAAAGAAGACATTTGGCATTTGTTTTTTAGGGATTGGCTAGCTTCACGTAGCATAATCTGCTCTAATGCCATCCATTTCCCTGTAAATTCTATGATTTTGTCATTTTTTAATGCAGAGTAATACTCCATTGTGTATAAATGAAAGTGGCCATTCTTGTCTCTTTCTGATCTTAAAGGCAAAGCTCTCAGATGTTTCACAACGTTGAATGTGATTGTTAACAGTGAGCTTGTCATATTTGATCTTTATCATGTTGATATTCATTCCTTATATACCTAGCTGGTTCAGTGTTTTTTATCATGCAAGGGTGTTTAATTTAGTTAAATGCTTTCTCTGTTTCATCATCTCACTTGAGATGATCATGTAATTTTTGTTCTTTATTCCGTTAATGTGGTATACACATTTATTCATTTGCCTGTTGCAATGTTCTTGCATCTTAAGGATAAATCTCACTTGATCATAATGTATGATCTTTTAATGCATTGTTGAATTGTTGGTTAGTATTTTACTAGAATATTGCATCTGTTTTTATCAAGAGTATTGCCACATGATTTTATTTTCTTATATTGTTTTAGACTAGCTTTGATATTAGGGTAATGCTGACATTATAAAATAAGTTTTCAAATGCTCCTTTCTCATGAGATGTCACTTCACAAAATTTTTTTAAAAAGATGTAACAAGTATTTGTGAAGTTGTGAAATCCTTGTACACTGTTGGTGGGAATGCAAAATGGTGTTGTTGCTATGGAAGATTGTTTGAAAATTGCTAGAAATAAAATATCCATATGATCCAGCAATTCCATTTCTGGGTTTATATCCAAAGTATCTCAAAGAGCTAACTGCAGCCTTATTCGCAATAGCCAAGGCATGGCTGCAAACTGGCTGTCCAGCTGCAGATGAATGGATAAAGAAAATGTAATATATATATATATATATATATATATATATATATATACACACACACACACACACACACACATATACATACACACTATATATAATGCAATATTATTTTATGTAATGTATATATAAATATATGTGTGTGTGTGTGTATATATATATATATAATGTAATATTACTTTGTCTTAAAAGAGAAAAAAACCTTATGGTAGTGACAACATGGATGAATGTTGAAGGTGTTACATTAAATGAAATGTCAGTCACAAAAGGACAAATGCAGCATGATTCCATTTGCATAAAGTATACAAAATAGTCCAATTATAGAAGCAGAAACTAGAATCATCATTTTTAGGGTGGGGGAGTAGCGGGAGAAAGGGGGAAATTTTGTTCAATAAGCACAAAGTTATAATCATACAAAATAGATACTTTCTAGAGGTCTGCAGTACAACAAAGTACATGTAGTTACCAACGTAGTTTCATGCATTTAAAGTTTTAAGAAGGAAAATCTCATGTTAAATGTCCTTACACAGGGTGTGTGTGTTGGGGGAGCACAGGGAAAAGACACTATGACAACTTTTTGTGCTGATGATAATCATGCTCCTCACCTTACTGATGGAAATGGTACACTGGGTGTATGCATGTGTCCAAACTTGTCAAATTATATGTATTAAATATATGCCATTTTTGTATATCAATAAGGTTTTTTAAGAGTAAGGATAATTTTAAATGAGAATTTTAACTTTTGAATAGTGGGGAACTTTGCCTTGGTCAACTGTTGATTACAAGTTTATTTTCATGTCAGATTTGAAACTCCTTGAGGATGGGACCCTTGTCTGTTTTTCATCTTTGAACATTTTCTATCAAATATCAATCAAAATTTGTTTAATTAATCCAGAAGTTAGCAAGATCTCAGACCCTTCAGGTTTGAACCCAATTAATATGAGTAGGACCCAGAGTGTGAGGATTCCTACTTCCTTATCTTCTCTGCAGAGATCTCACATACCTGGACCCAGCTATTTCCTTTACTGCTAGTTCCAAGACTTTCTACCAAAGAATCTCAGATTATGAAGCACTTCACTATTCCACATGTGCTAGCCCAAATTCACGTTTGTTCAATTTCTCCCCCCATCTCCACCATGTACTACTTCATCTGCTCACATAGTAAAAACTCCCAAATAAATATAAATAAAAGAAAATGAAAAAAGCTGCCAAGACCTGTGTGTGTGTGACCTTTGATTCCAGGAGGTCAGGGGCCATGTCTGTTTTGCTCATTCTGATGCCTGGTGCATCATCAGGCACCTGGTACTAAACAGGCTACATCTGTGAATAGAGCATGTTGGAAGTTTTACAGAGGGAGATAAACAAGTGCATGGTGTGAGAGTGTGTGCCTGAGCCAGAGGGACTTCACAACAAAGTGACAACAACTCAATATTGAATAGTCTCTATCTATGCTCAGAGAAGTTCCCTTAGCCATTTCCAAGAATTCCAGCCTGAAGCTGTTTCTCTTTTCCACTTGCCTGCTGCTTTCTCCACGTTCCTTTCAGAGAAAGGTGTAACCAGTTTGCTAACAGAGCAGGAGAAGCTGGGAGAATGTAGCAAGCAAAGGTGTTACCCCCTCCCAGAAGCTCTGGCCAGCTCTGCGGGGCTGTTTCCTCCTTGCACCTGGGTTGGAAGTCCTAGATGCTTCTGATCATGGGTTTGTTTTTGTTTTTAAATCTAGAATTTTCCTCTCACTTTAATCACAGCAAGAACCTTAGTTCAGCAATGAATGTATCCAATATAGGAAAAACATAATGATAAGACTGAAAAGTCATGCACACTCTATTTAGAGTAAAGACATTGCTTGTACAACCTGGGCCAGCTTTGCACTGATGGTAATGTCCTAGGCTGGGGTATAAACATCCTGCCCTGCTTCTCTTCTCAGTGCCTGTCTTGGACTTCTTTTCCCTCATATTACCCAGTCCTTCACAGTGCTGGTCCAAGAATCCAGGAGGCATCAGGAAATTGAGTTCCCATTGGGGAGATCTATGGTCGCACTGCTCTCCTTGTGTCTCAGTGACAGGAAGTTTGTTCCTTCTATGCGGGGGGTGCTGAGGACATGGCACCTATACTATGGTCAGCTAGGGTACCTGCCGAGTTTCTATTCTCGCGACTAAAAGGCTCAGGGGTTACTCCAATTAAATTGGGCTGACTGGGCTTCGCAAACACAAGAGACACAAATACCTTTTTCTTTGGGGTCGCTGTGACGGCTCCTCTGACACCTTAAGGGTCCGCAGGAAGAGAGAGAGAGTGAGAGCTTGCGCTGACCCCTTTTATTGAGGGAAGCTATTCAAATAAGGCAAGGGGTCAGTTTTCAGGGGGCTGAGTCTATTTTCATGATGTCCACTGTCAGCAGGTTGACTGACACCTGGGAAGGTCACCCCCAAGAGCACAGTAAGAGAAGAGGATACACACAAGGCACTTCCATGGAAGATTCTATCGTAAACAGGGCAAGGGGTTATATTACAAAGGAACAGGTGAGCGTAGCTTCACCCATGGGGCTGTAGCAAGACACACCCATGCACAAGACAGTGACCCTCTTACCCAAGAAGGGTGGGGAAAGCTCTGCCACATTTCTGCGACTGAGCGTCTCAGCACCCAGCCAGGGAGTGTGACTAAGTCACATGTAAGGTTGGTCTCCCACAGGCACCTCCATCAGCCTCTGGGCATCCACCCTTTCTGTCAAGGATGAGTCTTCTACCCAGGCAGTGCTTTGATTGGGACAACCTGAGACAGCGCCCATGTTGACCGTGGATGTGTCTTGTGTTATGACAAATCCAGGGATCAGGTCCTTCCCTCACAGCAATGCCTCTCCATTAGGCCACTGTCCAGTCATGCATGAACACTGTCCTACACTTCCCAGGCCTACTAACAACTCCTGTTCCCTTTGTCCCACAAGCCCTCTTTTCTAAGACTGGACTAGGGGATACGGACATTCTTGCCTTCCAATTGGGGTATATCTCCTCAGGCTCCCTCAAAATCCCCTCTTCTTCCAAATCTTCTGTCTCAGCCATACTTTCTATTGAGGCTGGAAAAGGTTACACAGCCGCAGGCCACGGTGAGTGTGGCTTCGGCATGCCACTTTGGAATATCAAACTCGTTTCCTTTGTGTCTCATTGCTTCAGCCAAATTAGAGGTAGCAAAAAACCCCTGTCATAGATAGGAAAAAATATATCACTTGTGTTTCTGTACAGTTCAAATCAAGTTCTTCTCCATTTTTGTTCCTCTTCCCTATGTTTCTCTAGGGTCCATCTTTAAAATTCACCTCTTTTATCAAATTAATTTTCTTTGCAGAGCTAGAGTCTTCCCTAAGAGAAACCATGGGCCAGCGTGTGAGGGCGGCCAGCCTGATTTGCTGTTCCATTTTCTCCTGGGAGCCCTGCAGCCTTGAATGACTCCCCTTCTGCAAGCATCCCTTTCTCCTAAGCAAATACTAAAAATGACCTTTTGCAGATATTTTGAGGATAAGCTGTGAAGGTCTGGAACAACCCACATGACCATGGACACGATCCTGAAAGCTTTTGTTATTTTTAGGAAAGAATCTATCTATTACTCCTCCCCTAGAGTTTCCCTCAGCCTCTGCCCCATCGGCACTGGGGCCACTTAATTCTTGCTGCTGGGCTGTCCTGAGCCCCACCAGCTGTTCAATGACATCCTTACCCTCTGCCTCCTGGATGCCAGCTCTTCCTCTCCCCGCTTGCTTGTGACAACCCAGACTGTTTTTCAGACATTGCTAAATGTCTTCTGGGAAGAAAACCATCGCTGATATGGAATTGCTGCCTTAAGAAGAAAATCCTAGCAGTTCTTTATGGGAAAACCCGTGTTAATGTGCCGGGTGGGTAGCGTGTGTTCCCAGGTTGCCAAGCAGAGGGAGACTTTCAGCTTTGCTTTTCAAATTCCCTTCAACAAATATAAAAGGACTCGTGCCCTGAAGCCCCGTTCTTATTCCACATTTTTATGAGCGGCTGGACGGACCTCATTGAGGGTCCTGGCCTCTGAGGCCGCTGTCCCTGCAGGGACATGGATCTTGTGCCCCTCCTTCAACAAAAGGTGCCATATTTCAAGGTGAGCTGTCTGCCAACCATTGGCTCCTTTGGCTGCTCCTGATGTTCAACCCTGGAAAGCAGCTGATGTGGTAAGGAAGCCTTCAAGGCAATTTAAATAAAAGTTTATAGGTTCCAGATTGCTCCCCACCCGTCAATACATCCATCATCAAATATCATTTTAATCGAGAAGAAAATTGGATGCGTCTCAATTTCTACAACCCAAGACCATATGGTGGACTGTAAAGTGCTTTGTTGCTCCAAAATTCTGGGAATTCATGGTTCCAGGATCTGTATTTTTAACCATGACTTCCCCGTCGTCCCTTCCTGGCTCTCCTGAAGTCTTCCCGTAGCTACTCTGCTGGGCTTGAGAAAATCTAAAATCCTCCCAAACTGCCTCTGGGTCAAAGAGGTAGAAATGATCAAGCGGCACAGATTCTCCTCAGTCAGCTGCTGAGTCTTTTTATTTGGATGATATTATAACACATTTTAACTTGAAAATACTCTTCTTTGTAACTATCTCTTTATTTTATATTTCCCATGAGTGCCTCAACTGGACTTTTCCCTCCTGTCTTCTGGGGTGGATCTCTTTCTCCCTTCCATTTCTCACCGCCTCGCCCAGCCTGGCTCTTTCTCCAAGTCCCAGCAGATGCTGTGGACCCTGTCAGCAAATTAAACGCAGTGCTGCAGATGTGGTAGCTTATGAGTTTGAGGGCACTAATTTATCTCTTCCTTCCCCCTGGTGTTCTCATGGCTGCCCTCTGATTCTGCACCCTTCAAAATTAGGGACAGAGAGGATAAGCAGTTGCTTTTCCTGCCACACTGAATAATTCATGCCATTTAGCTTCAGCTTGGTGGTATTTCTGCCCCTGTTTAATACAGAGGAAGGAAAGGCCTTTTGAGATTTCCCAAAGCATAGATTTCAAAAGAATAATACTTTTTTAAACATCTGGATTGTTCAACTTTATCCTCCAAAATACATAAATTAAGATCAAAATTATGTGGACAATGAACTTTGGTTCTTTTCAAAATTCTTCCTGGAAATGAAATTAACTGAGCATGTTACTAACACTGAGTTTGGGGACTATGCTCTCCAGTCAGTAACCTGCATTGGATGTTCCCCAGTGCATGAACTCCACAGGCACTGGGGGGGGGGCGTGGACCCCCAGGGAGCTTGCACAGGAGGGGCGGAGACCACTCAAGACCCACTCAAAGGATTCCCTGTGCCTCCTCAGGATCACAGTGAGACTCACAATGTTAATTTATCCTACAGGTGCTTATAATCTAGAACTGTGCAGCAGACACCCCTGGATACTGAAGATACCAGTGAGTGACAGCTGCCCTTATGGACCTGCAGTCAGGTGCAGGATCCAGACATGAACCCAATATTCATATACACATAAAATCACCATCACTGCTGACTGTACGGGAAGGACATCCTAGCACAAGTGTTCTGCAGTGTTCACGTACATGCTTTTACCCGCACGTTGGTTTATAAAGTCTCTTCTCATTTTCTTCTCTATGCTGAGCACTTGACTTTCAGCTAAGTTTGGTGTGTTTCCTGTTCTCAAAGAACTGCAGTCCAGGGGAAGAATGAACAAAGACCTAGGGCTTCCATATTTAATCCTGTGATAAGCTCTGGGTCAAGTTACAAAAAGCCACTATACTAGGTCCTTTACATGAATTAATTTATTAATGCTCATGATTGCACCTGTGCAGATGGACCTCCTTTTACACATGCAAACCCGAGTCTGGTGGTTGGAGGGATGTTTTAAATAAGTGATATTCAGGCATGCCCATACACAGCGTACCACTGAGCTTAAGATAAAGCTCAACCCCTGAACACAAGGTCCAGAAAGAGCAACCCTGTGTTGAAAGAGACAGGCAGGTTGAGGCAGGAATGGCTGGCCAAATACACAAGGCCCAGGAAGGAGGCAAAGACTATGTTGGATGTTCATTTGGCTTCCTGACCTACATAATTCCTTTTGTCTGCAAAGAGTCCATTCAGCTCCAAAAGCCCACAACGTTTAATTCATGTTTACTGTGACTCTCTGCATTTTTTTTTCACATTTGTGCCTTTTTCTTAGATGTTGTCATTTTTTTGTCTCTGGTTTTACAATATGGCTCCTGAACAGCTGCCAGATGTGGCTCTAGAGCTTTGGCTAGATTCCCCTCTGTGTCAACTGCACATTCAAAGAAGTCCAGAACTTAAGATTTCCTTCCTTCCAAGAATCTCTAGAAATATTGAACCTAAAACAGCAATTACTTTACCAATTTTACCAAGGCATTTGCTTGGATAATGAATAAGGGGGTCTCATACTGCAAAAATGAAAATAGAATAGCATGCTTTCAGAATGAGAATTGCTGAATTCCATCTGGGTGATGAAGGGGGCCAGAGGTATTACCCCAAGATATGGTGTCTTTTTGTGCTCATTCTTTTAAATTGAAGGTACTTAGGAACCAGAAGATGTTAGAAGAGCCCTTTTCTTTAAGTTCCTTTATCTATGTAAAGATAAGATGGTCCAAAAAGGGAACAGGATGGCCTTCAGTCTCCCCCTGTCACTTCATCAATGAAGAATATTGCACAGAGGAAGAGACACAGCCCGACGCCATGTCCAGATGAACACGTGTCACAGGCTGTCATCTATTCTGAAGGTCCCATTCATCTTTACAAAAATTAATTCTACTCCCTAAGTCACCTGCATGACCCATTCCTCTCCCCTGTGAGGCAAACTTATAAGCTTCTGGACTAAACTGGTCTACTGGGCAACATCCCAAGGCAGATGGTGCACTTGGTACTTTTTCTTTATGAATCTGCCTGTTGTCAGTTCATTCTGGTGAACTATAATTAGTGAACCTTCAGAGGGCGGGGGCAATGTTTCCTTTATCTGCAATGAGAATCAAAATGCAGTGAGCCTATGTTCGCCAATTACCAAAGCTGTGCACGACCTGTGAAGCCACACTATAGGAACATCGTGAGTCTGGAACTCCATGAACAATTTCTCCCATGACATAGATTTCCCTCAAGATCTTTTCCTCTAATGACTGGTTATAGTGTTTGACGCTAATGCCTGATGCATCAGTTTCACACCATGATTACTGGAGCAGTTGACATGAAGACAAACAAATGGGTCTGGGACCCACGAACTCATCTGAAGAACAGTGTCAGTTGGTTACGTCATTGCAGTTGCCAAAGTGATTTGAGTTATCACAGTTCCTAGAGTGTCCTTAAAATTAACCTTTTGGGTATGCAATTACTCAAAATACCTTGGTAGTTAGAAATAACATTAAAAGTCTTTATTGTATATTTTAAAAGTTGTCACTGTTTATTCTTTAATAAGAATTAAATAATAATAGAAAGTTGTCACTATTTTTTTCTTTAATTCTTGAACTATGGTCTTATTTTATGTGGTGAAAGCACAAGAAGCCCTGCAGGTAATAGGTAGGAATTAATTTAATTTTTTTTAAAAAATTAATTATTATTTTTTCTTTCTAAATCAATTTAAAAGTGTGTTGTTAAATTTATTCATCAAGTGTCTGCTGAGGGCCTGCTATTGGTTAGATTTTTGTTTATTTTGTTTTTGTGGGGTTTTTTTTCTTACTTTTGAGACTCCAAGAAATCAATCAATCTATAAAAGTGATCTTGGTTTATTGAAGAAACAGATTTAAACAGATAATTAAAATCTAATATGATTACTCTTGTTTGGAATTTTGAAATGAAATAACCCTCCTCCTCATTGAAACCAGTGCAGGAAAACAAAACAAAATAAAAAACTTGGATAAGATGTAATTCTGAAACCCATTCATTCCTAACTTGATGTTTCCCACAACAGCAATTATTTTGGACAATGACACTCTCACGTAGAGAGTCGTGACTTTAGACACTTTACTTAACCACTATGTGTCTGTCTCTCTTTTTGTGAAATGAGCTAATTGTTGCACCCAGGCTTGCAAAGTTGCTGTGAGGCTTAAGTGAGCTCCTACATGGGAGGCTCAGAGTAGTGCCCTTCTTATAATGAGTCTTTGACAAGGGTTGTCTGTTTTTGTTATTAATATTTTTGTTCCACAGCACAGCCGACTGTTCCTTCCTCTGATGTTGCTTTTAACTTGACATAATATTTTTGCATTCACTATCCTGTTAGACACTATAGCCATACAGCAGGATTCGAAGAGAACGTTGTGTATTCCACACGAGAAGCCTGCGTCTGGTAGGTGACACCCTCCAACTTCCTTCATGCACTCTTAATTGCCGCAGCCCGGCTGGCTGGGCAAAATAACCGGGGGGTGACGAGCAACTTGTGTACATTGATACAGCAGGAGTGGGAGCCGTTTATTGTAGGACAGGAGGGGTATATATACATTCCACACAGCTTATCTTAATTAACATAAACTAGATACAGCAGTCAACCAATAAGGAATCTCCACACTTAATGGCTCGCTGGAGTTACTTCACAAACCACTCCCTCTGGCAAAATGCCAGGCGCCATCTTGACTTGTTTACAGACCCTAACACTTAATCCCTGGTCTTCCTATTCCAGGCTGGATATCTAAAGGGACTTGACCCTTACTGGTTCCTTGGTCTTCTTTTCACACCACGTAAATTCACACCGTGCAAATAACTTGACTTAGCAATAACCACAGGCAGTAACACAACCACCTCAAAGGAAATCATTGGGAAAGTTTTTTACCCACATACCCATGGGAAATGGCTCCATCTGTCTCTGAAGCGTTTGGATAATACTTGCAGAATTATCAACTTAGAATGAAGTCTGATGTGTCTAATTGGCACCACCCTTAGGTCATGCTGCCTAGAAAGAGCAAATATGCTTTCTGTCCACTGGCTGGTCACAAAGCTGGGGAAACCGAGCTTGCAAAAAGCTGCAAGTCTCACAGGGTGTCCAGCAGCCTGTACCTCTGAGACTGGGATCCTGCCTTAACACTGGGAGTCCACTACAGTCGACTCCATGCCTCATCTGCATGAAATGCTAGCACAGATGCCTTCAATGAATCAATCGTAGCATTCCTTTAGGACCTGAATTTATTACGCTTTAGATGAATGTTGTACGTTAAACTACCTGATACACACCGATGCAGAGGCACTGAAAATGTCCATTATCCTTTTCTTTGCACATAAAGATAATAGAAATGAATCACTTCAACCAGATGCGCATTTCTTTTTCACTTAGCAGTAAGGGATGGTTATTTATTGAGTGACTAAAACCTTTTGCCCATTCAGTTTGTGGACCTAGAGAAAAGGTAACATTTGAGTACACATTGAAGCTGAGTGACCACTTAGTCACTAGTGTTACTTTTCACCAGTTAAACCAGAAAATTGTGCTGGGTAGGAGGTGAGCAACCCCACTGGACACCACACTGCTGCAGAATACTGCTTAATGCAGGAGTATGACCACTGTGTGGGCTGAGAACTTCCAAGGTGATCTAAATGGTAGGTAATTATGGGAGGTCTCCAGATGTTAAATATTGTCAATAAAGTAAATTGAAAGTAACACATCAGCCTTCTTCGGGCCCAACCAATAATGTGTTTTGCTGTCCCCCTTGGAACAACCAAAACACCAGACAGATACAATACTTAAAGCAATGTTTTTCAAAGCACATTTAGGAAAAAACATTGATAATTAAGACCAACAGTCCCTGAGAAAGAGGAACATCAGATAAAAGTGAAAAGTGTTAGGTGCAGGACAGGCTGAATAAGCTGTCTGCAGGGCATGCCAAACAAAGTTAGCTGCAGGATGACCTGGCCGCTCAAACCCTCTGTCTGGTTCTTTATCACCTGTTTGCTTCAAGCCCAAGCCCAAGCCCGCCGCTCAAGGCCAAGCAGTTAACCCCCTTGTGTGCCAACAAGGCAGCTTGCAAACCAAGAGACCCTGTTAGATTTAGGCAGCACAGCAGAAGGGCTATAAAAGCCTTCCCCAGCTGCCCCCTCCCACTTCTTTCCTTCTTTCTTTCCTCTTTGTTGCACTGCTGCAATAAAGATCTCTTGGTTGCTCCGAGTGTTGTGGTCACTTTTCTTTCAAAAAGTGATATCCAGACACAGTGGCGCATGCCTGGGATCTCAGTGGCTTGGGAGGCTGAGGCAGGAGGATCGAAAGTTTGAAGCCAGACTTAGCAAGACTCTGTCTCAAAATGAAAAAATAAGAAGGGCCATGATATATGTCTCTGGGTTCAATTCCTTGTTTTTTAAAAAAAGGGAAAAAGTGATAAATTTGACTCTGTCAAAATAACAAACTTCTGCTCTACAAAAGATAATGTTAAGCTAGGCATGGTGTCACACACCTATAATCCCAATGACTCGGAGTCTGAGTTAGGAGGCTCACGAGTTGAAGGCCAGCCTCTGCAACTTAGTGAGGACCTACGAAACTTAGTGGGACCCTGATGCCAAATAAAAAGGGCTAGGGATGTAGCTCAGTTCTAAAGCACACCTGGGTTAAATCCTCAGTACAAAGAAGAAGAAGAAGGAGGAGGAGGAGGAATAAGGGGGCAAGAGGAAGAGGAAAAGGAAGAGGAGGAGGAAGAGGAGGAGGAGGAAGAAGAGGAGAAGAAAGAGGAAGAGGAGGAAGAAGAGGAGGAGGAGGAGGAGAAAGAGGAGGAGGAAGAGGAGGAGGAAGAAGAGGAGGAGGAAGAGGAGGAGAAAGAAGAGGAGGAGGAAGAGGAGGAGAAAGAGGAGGAGGAGGAGGAAGAGGAGTAGGAGGAAGAAGAGGAGAAGAAAGAGGAGGAGGAGGAAGAAGAAGAGGAGGAGGAGGAGGAGAGGAGGAGGAGGATGAGGAGAAAGACTAAAAAAAACTAGAATAAAATATTTTCAATCCACTTATCTAAAGTACTTGTGTCCAGAATATATAAAGAACTTTCAAAACTCAATAATAAGAAAACAAATAACCCAATTAAAAAATAGATGAAAGATTTGAGCAGACTTCTCCAAAGAGAATATACAGATGGCAAATTAGCACATCAAAAGATGCTCCACATTATTAGTCATTAGGAAAATGCAAATTAAAACCCCAATGAAATACAGCTACAACCTATCAAAATGGCATAAATTTTAAAAGTCAGCAATACTGAATGCTGGTTAAGTATGTAAAGGAATTAGAACACAATCTGACTGTAGGAAATTAAAAGATTACAACCACTTCAGAAAGAGTTTAGTGATTACTTGAAAACATGGAATTATCTGTGGTGTCATATGATTTAGCCGTTTTACTCCTACTAATTTATCCAAGGGAGAAGAATGCATGTGTTCAAAGGCTCGTACACAAATACTCATACAGACTTAACTTGCATTAGCCGAGAAGTTTAAATAACCCACATATCCATCAACACGTATGCCAAACACCTTGTTGCATATGAACACAACAGAATATTACTCAGTAATAAAAAGGAAGAACTTTTGCTACCTGCTACAACAAATGGTTATTAAAATAACTATTCTCTGTGAGAGAAGACAAAAAGAGTACATTCTCTAGAAAAACTCAAGAAAATGAAAACTAATTAATCTTTAGTGACAGAAGTTCAAGTGGGGGCTGCATGTAGGTCCAGGGCAGTCCCACAGGAGAGAGGGAGCAGAGGGTCTGAGGACATGCTGAGCCAGATGGGTACAGTCACCATGGAGGGAGGCACTGGTTTTCTGGGTATGTACACACTCAATTCTATCAAATTGCACCTCTAAAATACCTCTGTTATTGGATGTTAATCACACCTTAATAAAACTGTAGAACAACAACAAAAACATCCACATTGATAAAAGACAAATAAAACATTGCTGGTGAACAGTGGTCTCCAGGCTGAGTTTGCAAACTCTGGCATTTATAGATATGGCTTTCTGTGGGGGAGATTCTAAGGGTCACAAATGCCTATCCTAAAATGCAAAAATGAAGTGTTTGCTAATAGAAATAGCATTTCCAACTCTTTTTTTTTTTTAACGGCCCAGACCAAGACTGCCCTTTCTGAGAGGTTTGATGGCCTCTTTTCTGATTAAAGTCCAGAATCTCTGAATAGCATATGATAGCAAGCAAAGTCAAACACGTTTCCTTTGATGTTCTCATCTCTCATGGTGGCAGGAATTATGGGTTTAATAGCAGCATGGGTCTCCACTGATGCTCTCCTCTTCCCATGTGACTATCCTGCAGAAGAGAGACCTTCGGTGGCACCGTGCAATTGTTCACCAAAGGAGCCCAGGAGACGTGTGTCTGAAAATATTCACGATACTTTAAATAAATTAAGATTTTCCCCAGAGTGGTTTTCATGAATGAGTGAAGTAGGATAAAAAATTTTAAATTGGCATCAGAGACTTTATTTAAAGCAATGATATATAACCTAGGCATTGAATAAGCTGGACTTGACAGAATGTGACCAAAAAATAATTTTATTCTTTTTCTCCTGCACCTTCAAGCTCCTCCTCTCTGCTGCTCCTCTTTCTGCCCTGGATGAAGTTGTAGCAAAACCGTTTTTCCATGGTCTTTCAATTAGAAGAAAGGTCATTCTGGCTGATCGTCACCATTTTAATTCTCTTTTCTCTTCTCCAGTCTGCAGTTTGGATCCCCTTTCTTCCTACTCAGTGTCCCTTCCTCCATACCAGATGCTCAATTGCCATGGTGTTGGGTACCCAGGGGAAGAAAGGAGAATCGGAGCCGGGCAGAGCAATGGTACCTGCTGGGTCTTCTCAACATGGTGGAGGGCCAATTCTTTCTTGTCTCATAGGAGCCTTCTCGAGTCCCTGGGAGGGGGTCCTCTTGGGCTGTCCAACTATATTTCCCTGGCCAGGGCGGCACCTTCCCTCTGAGCAGCTGTGGCTTCTAGTGGCCCCTTATCTGGGCCTGACAAGATCCATGGTGCTCTTGGGTGGGTCTCAGGACCTCTGTAGGCTTCCTTTTGATAGCACACATCTGGCCCATGAGAAGCACACATCTGTTCCAGACTTAATGAAGGCACCTTGGCTTACAGCACAAGTTCTCCCTCTCTGCTAGGGTTCCTTTCCACTCTCTACAGAGCATGAAACACCAAATCTGATGTTTCCCAAAGTTTAGGCAAGCATGGGTCTAGTTCTCAAATGGTTTTCTAAAACTCTCCCTATCATGGCTAAAGGTAAGAAAGAAGCACCCCATTTCATTTCCCTTTGTGGTGTGCAGTTATAGAGAACACAGCACAGCACCTGGTGACAGGTGACAGGTACATGTGGTAGAACCCAAATCTCTAAGCAAACTCTGTGCCGCTGCTGCAACCCCAACTTAGGATAGGAGAAAACTTGACTCCTCTTTTTCTGATCTAAGCTTTGGAAAACAACGGAAGACAACAAAAAAGTGACATTTAACTCTTCATGTTTACACAGGAGAAAAAGCTACAAAAATAAATATGGTAGCTGTAACTAGCCAATGCCTTTATAACTCTTTACTCTCCAACTGCCAGATGATGAGATCATATTCCAACTTCCTACTCAAAATTAGTTCCATGAAAATCCACTTCATGAGATGCTTTGAACCTCTTCTGCATTGCCACCAATAAATGAAAATGTATGAAAACACGACCCAGAATAATTTAAACTCAGTACATCAATAAATGTAATCTCATTTAAAGCTACCCACAATAAGTGTTTAAATCATCCAGAATTCTCTCTGCTAAAATATCCAAAAGGTTTCAGGGATTAAGTAGGTTGGTGGTGAGATTGTGTTTTTTAAAAAAAATTATTTAAATTAAATAACTGGCCCATTTGCTTTTTCTTTTTCAAGATTTGGGGATTCCAACTTTAATTTTTCCTGCCTGTTTAATAAGGGATATATTCAAAGAACATGCACTAGACTGGGTACTTGATAAGTTATCACTTCTTTCTGCGACCTTATGGTTATAGTCTTGTTAGTTTTTAAATGATGATCTGCAGGCTCCACGTAAAACCAAACCCTGAGCATAAGTGTAAAGCAGTATGCTCACCCGGCTCCACTTCTCAGCAATTCTCCAGGGGAACTACTGTGAAGAGCTAGCTGGAATGGTATCACACACACACACACACACACACACAGGTGGATACACACATGCACATACATACAAGTACACACGTGGAGGTACACTTGGAAAACACAGAAGCACACACAGTGTGTTTTCTTTTTAAAATAGGATCTTTCCGAGTGTGCTTCTTGTCTTTGGCTTTCCGGTGTGTAGGTTGTTTTGTGTGATCCCCATCTTAGTACATCTTGTTGGCCTAGGTATGTAGGATCCACATTCCCTTTCAAGGAAGCCAGTGCAGTTAATATTTAGTAGGTTCATTCATGGAATAATTCTATTCTAGCTGGTCTTTGGGTAGTTTCTAGGTTTGTATAATGCTGCCATAAATATCAACGATGAGGACTAAAAATATGATATTCTCATGTTTCTTTTAAAACATGAAATCTAAACATTAATCAAGAATAGTGATGAATTGAGGGGAAAAAATGAGACTGCATAGAAGGAGGGGATTTTGGCAGAAACTTTGGTTGTGATCAGGAAAGTATAATAAAATAAATTGAACTGCAATGCTTTCCCAGTGGGGGTGATATGTCTGCCCTTTGCTCAGACTTATCTGTAGATATTGCGTTGTAAGTACCAGATGGTCTATGATGCTTTGGATTTAGTTTATGATTTTCAAAGGTTAGAAAGAATCAGACATTCAGGCTGTTTCTCTGCTGGACACGAAGGATTTTATAAACTTTCCATGGTCCCAATGTGGGCCAGCTGACCTTGGGTCCCTCGGAAAGTCCTGGAGGGATTATCTTTGTCCTTGTGAGAGAGCCAGTTTGCCTTCTGTCTATGTTCATTTTGGGAAATACACTCTTTATTAATCCAGACACAGCACTCAGGCAAATGGAATGAGCAAATAGGGACCAACAGATCGATTATAATAAGAATCTTCTGTGTATATAGATAAGATAAAAGGAATTACAGTATCTATGTGTACACATTAAATGTTCATTTTTCATATAAATGGTCTCATTTAATAAGTAATGGCACCATAGTCCATTATGTTTGTATCTAATATATACCTCCTCCCTCTGAATCTTGTTTAAAGAAAAACATTTGGTTGGGTAATGTGCAAGATGTACCTTGGGGTAGCAATTTATGCTACTCTCTTATCAGAAATTGCTTCCAAATGCCTCATATCCATACTTGAAATTCTGCAGGCAACAATTTTCCTAAATCTCACACATGGAGCTACATGGCAGATGACTTCAATCGACTACATCAAGAATCGGGTAAAGAGGGTGTGGATAAAACAAGAGAAAAACCAAACAGAATCAATATAATCACCAATTTTTATAAAGTTGCTTGTTGCACAGAATGTTACATAGAATTAAACATTTTAATTAGGTGTTAAATCACGTTTTATTTGTTAATATTATGGATAGCTCTATCACATCAAATTACTTTTATGAACAAATCTTATACAGATGTTTTTGTATGTTTTGTTCCTTCTGTGTTGATTCTTATAAGCTCCTTTTATGTGACTGACTCTGGCTTAGCATTTAGTTATTAGTCAAATTCATTTCCTTGGGTTGAAAATGACAGTTCTAGGTTAACTGGCACGTTTAAAATATGGATTGTATTTTAGATTGTGGTTTTGAATCAAGGTTAAATGCCCTAATTATGATATTGTGCCATGCGATGATCTGAATGGCATTATTTTCAGGGAATACATGCCGAAGAGTTCAAACGTGAAGGCCCAAGATGTTGTCACTCTTAATTGGCTCCAAACAGCATTGAGATAAAGACACAGAGTACATATGACAAAGTGTTTGCGATTGGTGAAACAAAGTGAAGGGAATACAGAGCTCATTATGCCATTCCTTGCATTTTTTTTTCCGATAGATTTGATGTGCTTTCAAGATACACAGTTAAGAAAATAAAATCACTCCTTCTTGGAGAGGCTGACCCACTGTGGTATCAGTTGCCCCACCCAATTCACTCTATGCCATTTCCTTTATTTCACAGAACCTTAACCTGACACATCATTGTGTTTACTTGTAAGTTTATCAGCAGAACCTTCTGGGTATAATGCAAGCAGTTTCTGTGTTTTAACCACCACAGCACCCTCATCTCCTAGAACGGTGAAAGAGAATCAATATTTTTTGAAACTCTTAATCCTTGTCAAACTCACGTCCATCACTCACTGAATCACATCACTGGAAGTTTCTATCCTTACCACAGTTGCCATGTTCTCAGGAAATACAAACATATTAATGTGGATATTCAAGATATTTAATTACGGCACATACATACATAACACTAACCGTTGAACATAACCAGGAGTGTGTCACCTCACAGAAACCAATTTATTTTTAAATTCATCCACTGTGTTGTATTATTCATGCTATTGATTCCATTCATTGGAAGCCATGGCAAAAATAAATAGTAATTACCTAAATTACCTTTAATACGAACACATTAAAAGACAACATTAAAGGAATCATTGGCAGAGCCATTAGAACACCAGGGCAGTATTACAAAATATTTACATATTCTATTAAAAGTTTCAGAAAAACTATACATATTCACAATTTCTTCTCAAAGCAAGCCTTTGTGCAAAACACATTTCTCTTTGTCTCATGTATAGTGAGAAACAAAACCAGTGCCTTTTAATAGAGGACTAAGGGCCAATGTCCCACTGTTACCGCTGTTGACCGGTGACGAGTCCTTGCTTCCCCAATGTTGAAGAATAACACCAGAGAGCACGCCGAGGCAAGGTCAGAGTAGAAATTAGAAGTTTATTAAAGGACAGCAGAAAAGACTTCTCCCGGAGGAAGAAGGGGACCCAAGAGGTGGAATCCGTGGAAGTGCGGTTGTTTCCCCTTTTTATAGTTTTGGTGATGGAATGTAGGTTGGAAGGCCCGAGGGGTGGGACACAGGTGGGCTTAATTATCACCTTTTGGGATGGGATTATCACTTCTCTGGGATGGACTTTGGCCTAGGGCCTTTTCAGGGACTTCATTAACATTCCATGAGTTGTCCTGCGGTTCCTGGAATCATTCTCAGCATGGCCTCCATTTTAGATTTCACTCGGTATTAGACCCGATTTACCTAACTACACTGACTACCTAACTTTAAATCTGGCTTCACCACTCTTTCTTCACAATCTTAGCTGAATTTCCCAGCATGAGTTATACAACTGAATGTAGTTTCTGTTTATTCTTTTGTCTACTTGTAGAGTTCCAAATATGAGCCTTTCCTTTGGATAAGGAATTTCTTTTTTTACCAAGGAAAAATAGAAGTGACTGGCCCTTCCAGTGTTAGTTATTAAATTCAGTTTACATAG
Source organism: Marmota marmota marmota (assembly GCF_001458135.2). NCBI lineage: Eukaryota > Metazoa > Chordata > Mammalia > Rodentia > Sciuridae > Marmota > Marmota marmota. The sequence continues at coordinate 11,316,466 of NW_026000026.1, read as the reverse complement.
CACAAGGCGCACATGTATTAATGCTTTGGAGTGTTTTGATTTTGGCTGGGCAAAACAGGCATCTGGCACATCTAAGAAAACAATTCCAATAAGCAGAAAGGATCTCACAACCTAAAAATAATGAGCTTCATGTGTGTAGATCATTTTTTAGTTAATTGCCCTTAATTTATTCAGCTGAAGTACCTTAGTTTTCCATGATTAAAGGGCATGATGTTTGACTTGTCATTGAATTAGTTTGATATTGATATAAATGAGCTATAAAGTATCTCCATGATTGCTTCCTGAATAATAAGAATGTATTTTCTTTTGTTACTTGCTCAATAAAGAATGAAATATACCTGATCCTTGGGTTTCAAAGCAAATCTTTCGAAGTTTAAAAATGAAGGAAAGATGGAATTAATCAGTAAGGAATGTATTTCCACAAAGAAATTAAAACTTTCACTGGCAATGAAGCTTATTTATTATAATGCAAAATGAATAATTGCAGAACTTTCCATTTCCTCCTTAAACCTGACAGAAATAAATCTCCATCAAAAAAGAAAAAAAAAAAAGAAAACTGGTTAGAGAACATGCCCAACGGGAATCCGTATAGCACCACATCTACTCACTGTGCTGTTACTGCTACAGAGGTATCTTCACACACATACATAAAATGTCAATTTTACTGTATGATAATTTAAGAAAAGATATTTTTTAAAAAAGAAATACACTTTCATTGAGAATGTCACAAGTAAAAATTATATTTGCTAAAATTTTGTCCATATTGATACTGTTGGACAATAAATGTGGCCTAAACCAGCCTCCATAATTGAATAAGTTGGACCTCCAGCAGCCTCTGCACATAATTAACCATACCCTGGCTTGATGTGTACAAACCTTGCAACCCAATCTAAGAGTATACCCATGCCACCAAGCAACTGATTCTCAGCTAATAACAGTAGCTCAACCTCCAGCCAAGAAGAGTTAAAAGCTGCCCAACCTCAACCCGATAAGGCAAATGCTGACGGTAGCCAATCAAGTTGTTTGTGTATGTCACTTCTTTTTTCCTATAAATATAACCTGTACATATGGTGACATGGGGCATCCTGAACCACCTTCAGTCAGGAAGCTTTTTCTTCTTAAGTAAGTTTTGTTAAATTTAACTGGTCTTGGTTTTCTTTACAACAAGCCATATTGCAAAACTAGTACCCTTGGTTAAGTAAATAGCACTCCTGCTGTGACCCTCTGTGGAGCAGGTAAAAAGACCTATCCTGGAAAGAGCAATTAGTTTGCAAATCAGAACCTGCAACTTAAAAGTCCCAACTGTGCGACTTTTTTTTTTTTAATTGTAGCAACATATTTGAAATCACTGTCTTTGAGCTTGCTTTACTTTTACTGTTTTGTACTATCCTAGCCAATCTCACTTGTCTCTTCAAAGTACATGTGGAAAGGTTTCTCATTTTATTGTTCTGGTTGCTGCTCCTGCAGTGTCTCCATGGACTCAAAAAGTTGCAGTTTGGCCTGTCTCATCATCTACACTTGGAGTGGAACCACCCCCAAAATATCTTCTAAGTCGAAAAATGCCATCACTTTTGTGTGATTGTGTTGAGTGTAAAAACTTATCTCTGTTCCCATAGATCTGAACTATGTCACAGGTTCTTACTATTTGGTGAGTGATGCTAACCAGCAGGTACCACTGAGAACTCAGCTGGCCACCTTTCCATAGGTAACACGGGCACCTTCTTGGCAAGTACATGATATCGATTGTTTCATGCAGACTTCAGTGAAGAAAACAAAAGATTCAATAATTTGTTCAAGATGGCGCAGTCATTCATTGGTGAAGTTACATTTCAGCAGAGGTTTTCTTTTTGATGAAACCAAAGAAGCTTTTACCCACTGTGTTGTTCTCTACTGGGCTTTATCTTCAGGCAGTTCAGGAAGGTGGAGTGTGACTCAAGTTCATGGCTTCAGGTCAGTGGTTCTCAACACTGGCTACATATTATAATCTCCTAGGAGGGCTTTTAAAAACCTTATTTTTAAATAAGGAAGATCAACTAGGCTTTGTAAAATAAACTAAAGTTGTTTTCCAGAGTTCATATACAATTCAGAGGATTGCATTAAGAAGTCCACAAAACAGCAAAATGCCCTGACCCCACGCAGGCACCCACACCCACACCCACTGAATCAGAATCCCTAAGGTTCATTTGGTCTGGGGTGAGACCTGAAGCCCAGTATTATTTCAAAAGCTCCCCAGATACTTTAATATTGCAAGCCAAAGCTGAGAACTGCTATTTTAGCCCAAGGTAAAAATGAAACCTTAGTCTGAGGAATGGATATTTTTATTCTTCTCATTAAATGCGCAGGTCTGCATGGATAAAGAGAAGTAGATTACTAAAGTTACTGTGTGAATATGGGTTCGTGCCAAATATCTATTATTTTTATTAAAATCTAGAAGTGTAGGAGTTGTACGTGTGTATTTTCTTCAAATTTCAGTTTATTCCTAAGCGTATGATTTGTCTGTATAGACATAACCAAACATCTTCAGACCCTTGTGGGTACTTATGCATATTTGTGTTCTAATGTTTCCGCCTCTTTTCCTAAGCAAGTTTTCAATTCAGTTCCCACCCTTAATGAGGAACTGCATTTGTCTATGAGTAACTGAAAATCTGCCTAATATACATTTTAAAATAAATATAGTGTACACTGTTTTTTCATCTACCAAGAAGCCCAGATTAGAAACCTAGAGAGCTTTAGTTTCTACCATCAGTGAAGACTTCATGAAGTTTGCATCATGGTCACAAGGCAATCACTCTCCACAGCACAATTTTGATGAAAGAAGGGTATTACTGAGATTATAATCCTTTTGGGAAGCCATGGCTCCATCTCCTTCTCTCTGATTGAGCTGAAATTTTTTATAGGGCTGTCTTGGTTGAAAAGCATTATGGGAAATGTAGTTCTTTAAGGCAGGCCATATTGTCATCACCACAGTCTGCACCCAAAACAAAACAAACGTAGTTTTGTTGCTAAGGAATGAGGGGAAATTGATCATGAGGAAGGCATAGTGTATGCATGTGTTCATCCTGGTACTGTTTTCTATCTCTGCCTTCTGCTTTCTAGAGCTCAGCATGACTTCTTATTGTATGTTCATTTATTTACTTATAAGTCTCTTGGTTTATTTTCTATATATTGTCTGTATGTTGTCCCTTGTTCCTGTAGGGTCCATATCTATTTTCCTCACTAGTGTCTACACACTGCCCAGAATATTTATTGGTACCTTAGAAAGCACTTATCATTATACTTGTTCAATAACCAGTGAATAGAATGACAGTGCGGGAGAGAAGTCGTAAGAACAAGATGGGACTCAGTCTTGTCTTGATCTTATTTAGGTCTGTGTTATTCTCGTCAGTTAATTGAAATTTTTTGGGGGGGAGTTGGCAGTACTAGAGACTAAATCCAAAGCCCCACACATGCTTGGTAAATGTTCTTCCACTGAGTTACAGCGCAGGCCTTTTTATTTTTTGTTTTGAGACAGCATCTCACTAAATTGCTCCAGCAGGTTGCAGGTCATCAGCCATTGGCTTAGAGGCTGGCATGGACCATACATGTGCAGACTCAGGAAATCCTGACTCGAGTTAAAGAGACTTGGGAGAAAAATCAAGAAAAGCATTACACTCACACTTCCTTGAAAGATGAGTTTCAGCTTACTTTGCAAAGAGTATTGAAAACCTCGCTCTGCCACATTGTGTCTTGTAGCAGTAATTACGGAAAGGTCCCTTTTCCTGTCCATCAATTATTAACCAAAGAGAGCTCCAGTTGAGAGGCTGCCAATTCTTGCTTTCTGTCCTGTAAAATCCTCAATTTTCCCTTTCCCTCAAGTGTCCTTGAATAAAATATCCTCTGAGCACCAGTTGCCTTCCTGAAAAACACAGTAGTCAAGCTTAAGAGTTTGGGAGGTTGGTGGTGGTTAGAGAGGTAATAGAGGAGAGACCCATGGACATTATTTATGGTCAAACAAACATTCTTCTGGTCAGATCATATCTCTCTGTTGGAAATCCTATAGAGACTTCAGGCTGCTCTCACAAGATCCAAGTCTTCATGGACACCTCTCCACATCTCTGCGGTGCTCTTCCCCACAGCCCATCTATCCCAACACACACATCTCTGGTTCCATCAACCACATCCTTACTACAGTTCTTCCCTGTAAGAAGGTTTTACTCCAAATTATCCTTTGATTGCTTTACATCATACACCCTTCCACCCACAAGGCTTTGCAAAGAGACCTTCTCTGGACACCTTCCCTCAGTGGCTTTGCCATCCACTTCTTGACAAGACTCCCTCCACCTGCTTCTTGCTCTGCATAGTACTATGTATAGATTTCCCTATGTTCCATGTATGTGTTCTATGCCTAAACTGAAAGGTCCCCAAAGGCAGAGACATTGTCTACCTGGAATAGCATATTGTAGATACTAAGTATTTAAGGAAATTACATTACATGAAAAATGGCTGGGTGTAATGAATGTATTTCCCCCATCTGTTTTCAATACAGTTCTCCTTCAGCTACACAGACCAACCAGGAAAATATGAATAATGCCTAAAGTGTTTGCAAGTAAATACTATTTTATGCACAATGTGTGAGATATATGTAACCCAGATGTCAGCTCTGATGTCTTTCACTTATTAATTATTCATTCATTATTTTATCTCCTCCTACTTCCCCATCTCTTCCTCCTCCTCCCTCTCCTGCTCCTTTTATGTGCCAGGTCCTGGAATAGGCACAGAGACCTGATGGTGAGCTTGTTTCAGACAGGCAAGCATCTTCACGTGGTGATTCTCAGCATTTGCCATACATTCTGCCCATCTGCCTCTATGTTTCTGTTTCTGGAATTCTTTTTCTATATGTGTGCCAGTTTTTGCCCACAACCCCTAACCCCACCAGGATTCTCATTTCTTAGCATCCACACATTAAAGTTTTCTCCAGTCCAGTGCATTCACAGGTAGAACAGACTTGCCTGTGGGTGTGGGGCTGCTGGTCTCAGAGTTTTCAGCTAACCAAGGTGCTTTCTAGTAACAGGTTTACTCTGGCACTACCATCTCCTGCCCGATGCTGGGTGGAATCTCAGAATCTCATCACCGTCCATCTCCATTCTTCCCTCCCTTTCTGGTCCTTCTGGTCTCTGTTCCCCTTGGGGACTTCTCCATCATCTCTGAAGCAAGGCATTATTATCTCACTTTGTTGCTGGAGATCTGTGAACAGAGTTATCCTATCTTTCTTTGAATAATGCCTAAAACCAATACTCAATATGGTTTTTAAAGTAACGTGACAAATGAAGCAACATCTCCTCTCAGGTACATACAGTGCCCTTGTTTACCATGGTAATATTGTTTTCAACCCATGTCACTCAGGTATACTTTATGAAAGGACGAATTGTTAGGGACAAGATGCTTTCCAAGGATACCAAGGAGCTCACTGTGTGAGGGTGTTCAGAAGCAGAGTGGTGAGAGGAGTCATTCTCCAGATGCTGCAGGGGTGCCTTTGAACACTGGTATCTTCAAGGTCATTTTGCTTCCAACTTATTAAAATTAGAAGCCAATGTTTTTCATTACTCAATACATGGAGGATTCTGCTGAGCACCTTGAGAGTTTAATCACCTTTGAATCCACAGAAAGCCTCTAAGGCAGGTGCTATCATATTTGTATTTTAAAAATTGGTCTCTGACAGCTTATCACCCCCAGGTTACAAACCTGATGAGCGGCAGAACTGGACACCCACTCCAGTGACAAAAATTAGAGGGAAGCATGCAAGGAAGGGTTGAAATTTTTGTCACTGAAGTTAAGACATCAGTCTCCTGATTGGTTCATGGCTCTCTCCCAAGGTGGGTCCACCCACCTCACCAATTCTTCAGTTACCAGCACAACTTACAGGATTTTATTTACCTCTTAATAAGGAAAAATGAAAACTGATTTAAGAGAAAGAAAAAAATCTATAAAATCATTCTTACTTAGTGACACTTTTCCACTTCCATGACTTCTTAGAGTGATCTAATAAGATAAAATGGAGATCAAACATAGCCTTGTGATGTTAACTTTTACTCAAGATTTTAAAACATATGAAGTCTTAGCAAGTTCATAATAAATCTTTTCCACTCATGAACTTTTTAAAATGCCATCTTGCTTCAAAGGCCTACTATTAGTAAATTAGTAAATCTAAATTAATCCAAATATTAATATTGGGTAATAATGTTGAGAGTCTCTCAATTTACCTGGGTTCCTTTGCATTGGTTTTACATATGTTTATCTTTCTTAGGATCCTGATATCCTCTAAACAGCCATACTTTACTTATAATTAAGAAAAAGCAGCAGTTTATCTTTTAAAAGTTGATCTAGATTGAAGATTGAAATATTTCACCATGTTTATTTGAAAGATGTTTTCTTTTACAGGCAATGTCACCAAGGCTGTAAGTGGCAGGTTCGGGGACACACCTGGCCAATAGGAGGCACACAGTAAACCTTGCTATTTTGTAGCAGGTTGTCTATACATGCAATGCTCCTAGAAAATTGAGTTTGAAGTTTAAGCATTTAACAGAAAGTTCTGGTCATCGATTGCTACACAATATACCAAATCTCAGTTTCTCCAACAACCATTTATTATTTTCCCTGTTTCTGTAGAGGGACTGGGTTTAGCTGTGTGGTCTTGCCCTATTCAGTCATGCAGTTTCCATTTAGATGGTGACCAGGACAAGAGTCAGCTTCAGTTGGGATGGAGGAGGTCCCACATGGCTTGCGCACACGTCTGGAGTTGGTGGTTGTGGTGCGGAGATCAGCTGAGGCTGTCAGTAGCTGTCCGTGGGGCTCAGCATCTCACCACAAGGTAGTGAATGTCCTGCGTAGTCTGAGCTAAGGGATTCCAGCAAAAGCTGCAGGGGTTGTCAGTTCCTGTCCTCAAGAGATCCATGATGTCACTTCTGCCAAATTCTGTTAATCAATAAAGTCACTGAGGCCAGTGCAGATTCAAGGAGAGTGGACACTACCTCTCAGAGAGGACTGGTGAAAAAAGTGTGGCCGTCTCTACTGAAGTTATGAAATGGTGACATCTCCTCACCCTTTCTTCGACTCCATGGGAGATGTGGTACCTTTGCTCTTGAGACTGGACCTAGCCTCATAATCCTCCCACGCACACAGTTATAGAGGTGAAGAAAACTGAAGGGAAGCCCCTTTGCTCTATTCAATGATTCCACTTGTATGATACTCATGTCCATGAGATAGAAAGGTTTATGGCTTTATTTTTCACCTTTAAAATGAACTTTTATTTTAGAATAGGTTGCTGATTTACGCCCTTCAGCACACAGAGCAAGAGAAAAGGCGTGCTTATATTTATAGTTTCCGTACAGATTTAACTGTATTTATATTAAGCTAAACAAGAGTCACACTAATGATTCCAGCTCTGCTCCCAGACCACATGGATTGTTCTGGTCTCCCTTTGCTAGGTTGTCACTTCCCAGGTCTACAATGAGAAACATGGTTCTCCCATCTGCCACTTGTCACTGATTGTTCAATTCCAGAAATGCATAGTGATTTCGTTATTGTTAACTTCGATCCCTGTGGGAAACACGGGTATCAGCTATAGTGCAGACGTACAATTCCTTTTGCTTTAGACTTACAGACTCCACTCATTTCCAAAGTTGCTTAGATCATCACTTTTTTTCCTCCCAACTCATTCAGCAAATTTGTTTCATATATTTTTAATACGGTTAGATTCTTTTGTTACAGTCAGTATTCCATCCTGGGAATTCTTGAACTTCTAAATTCTTTATTTTCAATTTGCATAGCTTAAGGTTTATTCTTTGTGCTAGGAACTTCTGTGGGGTTTTGACAAACACATAGTGTCATGGGTCCACCATTCTGGCACCACACAGAATTATCTTCCCTTTTTGAAAAGGAAAATCAGCTGCACTTCCCTACTTCACCATTGCTTTCTCCACTTTCTGGAAACCATTCATCTCTTTACCAACTCTATAGGTTTTGATGTTCCGAATATCATACAAATGGAATCATTGAATAGAGCAAAGCAGGTTGTTTTAGGCTGCTTGGCTTGTGATTTTTGAAAGCAAAAATTAAGGAAACAGAAAACAAAGCAATCTAAGTACTCATAAAATATATACAGTAAATCCCAGCAGCTCCAGAGGGTGAGGTAGGAGGATTGTGAGTTCAAAGCCAGCCTCAGCAACAGGCCCTAAGCAACTCAGTGAGATCCCGTTTCAAAATAAAATACAAAATAGGGCTGGGGATGTGGCTCAGTGGTCAAGTACCCCTGGAGTTCAATCCCTAGTACTTCCCTCACCCCCTATCCAAACACACACACACACACACACACACCTGTGTGTGTGTGTGTGTGTGTGTGTGTGTATACTAAAAATAATGGAAAAAATGACATTTTAAGGAAAAAAAAATGACATTTGATTTTCCAGTGCAGTAAAATGTGCATATAGAAAGATGCCATATGATAAGGGTTTTAGGTACAGTATTGGGAAAAAGATAGATAGTGGCTGATTGTTTTTAAGGTGTAAATACAGGATAGATTTTTTTTTCTCAATAAATTATTCTGGAATGAGCAAAAGTTTAAGTATTCATCTATTTCCTGCACTCTATGCAAACGTTAACTCAAAGTGGATTATAGATTTGATATGAAACTCAAAACCTAAACATTTTAAGAGCAAAATAAAATAAAATCCAAACACAAACAAACATCTCTATAACCTTGAATTACTCAAAGATTCCTTAGCTATGGCCCCAAAGTATGATCCATAAAATAATTTTAAAAATAGATAAATTAGAATTCATCATAATTAAGAACTCTTTATTTCAAAGAACACATTAACCGAATGAAAAAACAAGTCACAGAAGAAAATATTTGCAAAACTAGAATTTGGTAAGGACTTTTATGCAGAATAGATGAAGAACTCTCAAAGCCCAAAAGTAAGAAAGCAAACAAGTCACTGGGGAAATAGGAGAAGGACTGCAAAGGAGAAACCCAGGGAGTTGCTCAGCTGTGGGAAATGTCCTGGTTAGTGGTGGACATCTGTGAGCCTCACCTTGTGCACAGTATTGAAAATCAACCAACAATAAAAAACAACAGCATCAAAGGTAAAGAGCAAGTTATCAGGATTGCACCTGGCTCCAGTCACTGTCTCTCAGTTTTAAGAACTGTGTTAAGGAGCTTTCAAGTCCTGTCCTGTATGGAACCAGAGGACAGAAGTGATGGGGTCTGTTGGGGAGGGACCAAGGCTGGTGGTCTTGGAAGAGTCCAAATTCACTTTGGCTGAAAATGGTGAATTCTCCCTTGAATTTGTTCTCTAGATGGAAATCACGCTGCTGCCCTTCATATTTGTATCAAAATCCCTTCTTTATCCCTCAAGTCAGGGCTTGTCCCCAGACTATCCTACACTTTTTGCCTCTCCTTTGCTTTATCATTGGGTTCCTGGTGAACTTTTGTCAAGGAGTGGCACACAAAGTACTGAACATTCCAAGACCAGGTACATCTGAGATAAAAACCCCTGATGGTAAGTGCTTCATGAAGTTAAGAAGCCACTTATGGGCATGGGACAGAGGGGCCAATGGCAAACATCATTGTCAGGATGCTCTTTAGTCCACACCCTCCCCCATCCTCCTAGGAGCAGGTATGAAAGGATATTCCATTGCAACCCAGGGAACCCACTAAAGAGCTGTGTGAGTAGGTGTTACAGGATAGACCTTTCTAGCATCTGTGTTTTACACAGTAAATTCAAATGAACTGCAAGAAAGTATTTAAGGCACCTCAAATCTAGCTTCATTCCCTGATTCCAGTGATCCTAAAGAGCTTCAGAAGTCCTTTCATTCCATCTGGGGACACAACGGCATGGCTTGGTCCCCCACATTTGGAAGGAGAAGCCTCAGGCTCCTGTTTCCTGGGCAAAGTCAATATGTTCCAGATACTGTCCACACACAACATAAAGTGGTGTTCAGGTTTTACCATGACTGTGGACTGAAAGGTGGAATGAGAGCATGGATGGGGACAAAGTGAGATTGCACTTGTAATTGCAGAAGTGCCCAGGGACACAGAAGACATCCAGCACCTCCTAATAGCACTCAGTCTGCACTGGTGCTGTCCCCTCCCATGGCTCCACTACCAGAGACCACCCCTGAGTGAACAGTGAGGACTTTGACTTACATATTTCTCCTCCCATCAACGTGGCAGATTCATTTCAACAGAATCCTGGCCAGGTGATACTCTCCAAAAGGCCATTGAGAGGGATTCAGGCTCTGTTGCTTGTCATCCACTAAAATTATTTAGAAGAAAAGGGAAAAATGAGGTGAACCATAGCTGAGAGAAACCAAATAATAGGCTAGTATCTTTTCCCAGGGATGTAGTAGGAAAGCAATTAGAAAAAAAATGGCAAAAATATGGTCCCTGGTCTTTCCTCTGTTGCTTACTGGCTCCTGACGTTGGAGAGCAGCTCAGGCCTAGGAAATTCCATGACCACGTCATGATGATTACTGTGTCCTATGGAGATGGTTCTCCAGAAAGAATCTAAGGTAAAGACAAAATTTATTCTGGGGTAGTGAAGCATTGATTTTCCTTCCAAAGAGTAACCTGTTTTTATTTGAAAAGGTACAGGCCTGTCCTTCCTTGGAGAGTGGGCTGGTACCTGGATAACCAAAGAGAGTTCTAAAAGGTTCTCACACCATCCTTCCTCCTTCTGGTGGGAGCAAGATGGACAAGTGACTCCTCTTAAATGATTAATGAGTGTGAAAACAGGCTCTCTGGATGAGGCTGCTCATGCAGTGGGCAACCGGATGAAAGTGTCCCTGAAATTCTCCCTTTTTGATCCTCCACTGGAAGTTTCTTGGTCTCCTTACAGTCCAGACGATTCTCTGCACCTCTAGTTAGCCAGAGTACATTTATGTAATTTGTTGCCAGATAATCATTATGGATAGGTTATTCTTCAAACTCTTTCAAAACATGAAAGACTAAATAAGAGGAAAATTATGCTAATATTATTGAAACATAATTCTTCGTGCATTTCCAAACACAACCCTAGAGCCCATATTTTATTAAAAGTATTATGTCCATCAAATTAAACCATTGTGTCTAGATGATAAACAAATTCAATTATTAAAGAGGAATGAGGGTTTTTCACTTCTACACTTTTTCACATTTGTTCCTCAGGAGTCATGGTGAACCCTTGAATTGAAATTTCAAGCCCTTATTCCCTGATAGTAATTTGGGGATGGCAAATAGTGTTTTGGTGCTCAGTTCTTCATTGTGGTTTTGTGCAGCCTTTTGTTCTTTGCAGATTCTCTTGTTTAAGGGACCTGTAATGCACCATCCTTGTATGAGGGACTTGGATCAGAATAAAACATCTGCCAATTTAGCTTTTGAAATTATGAAGCATTTGGCAAATAGCTGAAGATTCAAGTGTGAAGATCACAACTTGTGCCTCAGTGGAGACTTAAAGACAGCAAAGCTAATAGTTTTTAATTTTGGCTCACTGTCGGCTCTTTCAGTCCTGTCAATATCTTTCCTCTTAGATACCATTTCTTGAGACTTCACAAGTGACAATATTCCTCCTTTGATAAACTTTTATAGGTAAAAATTTAGAAAACAGTAAGACTTGTAATCATCCCATTCTTTGATTTGGGAAATTATTCTCCAAAGTTACCATAATGAGTGCTATCAAGATCTCTTCCCTAGAACAAGAACTTTTTCCCAAAAAATATTTTCCCCAAATCATAACCAACTGTTACTGCTTTCATGCAATGTCTTGGCCTTTTACAGTTCTTTTAATCTATTTCTATCTATACCTACAGATCTAAACATCTACACTTATGTATCCAGATGTAACTGATACATCTATAACAGATCTAATACATTATCATATCTGATGTGTTAATATTAGACATATGTAGTATACCTAATATAATACTAGAATATATATATATGTATATATATATATATGTGTGTGTGTGTATATATATATATATATATATATATAGAGAGAGAGAGAGAGAGAGAGAGAGAGAGAGAGTACTGTAACTATATCAAGTCTGTACCTAACCTAAAACCCTATCTACCTATCTATCATCTTCACATCTACTTATCAAGTTCCTCTTTGTGCTATAAAAGGCTGGATTATTTTGTCAAAGAATAGTCCTATATGAAAAGTGGACAATATGGAATGTAAAAAGTCACTGGGTATAGGCAAGCAGCACTGGGGACACCATGGAAATAGATTCATCTTTCAGAACAGCTGAAACTGAACATAAAGGGATAATTGCAAATAGAGAGACATGGTCATAGAAGTTAACAGATGCCAATTTCATCCGAGTTGCTTCTAACATAGACCACTACTTGTGATATTCTCCAATATTAATAATAGCATGAATTTGTTTATTGAATGATAGTTAATGATCAATTCTACAAGGAATTGGGGGGAACCAGATAACAATTATCATTATCAGCATCTGATCACTAAAGGGTCAAGGATTTTGTTAAAATTTTCCTATGCATATTTTCATTAGAGCAAACTTATCTAAATTTCACCTTATGCAGCTGAGAAAAATCATTCTAAAAAGGATAAAGAAAGGTGTCCATAATGGAAAAGGAAAGAAATGGCAGATTCTGGGTTTAAACCTGGATTTGTCTGATGCCAAACTTAAGTTTTTGGCCACTTACTAAGCTGTCCCCACTATTAGCATCATTTAAAATAATTTATGTTTGTTTTATTCCATTTCTGTCACCGGACCTCAAGAAATTGCTATCACTTAGCTTTTGTTGGTATGACATTTTTCCTCTGGAATAAATTAAAATAATTAATTTCTTTCTTCTTTCTCTCTCTCTCTCTCTCTCTCTCTCTCTCTCTCTCTCTCTCTCTCTCTTCTTTTCTTTTCTTTTCTTTTCTCTCCTTTCTTTCTTCTTTGTCTCTTTGGATCCCAGAAGGAGTTATTGTGTTGTGTTCTGCAGCAGCTCAAACCCTGGATTGTAAAACAATTCCCAGACAGGGTTCGCTAGAGCCCCCAGGCTCACTGTGGAATGGGAAGAAAGCAGGCAGAACTAACGTTCACTAACTGTCCACTGGCTGCCCTGTGCAAACATGCAATGTTAGTCACCACATTCAGTATTTATTTTTTTATTTTTAATTTTTTATTGGTTTATTTTTAAAATACATGACAGAAGAATGCATCACAATTCTTATTACACATATAGAACATTTTTTCATACCTCTGTTTGTATATAAAGTATGTTCACACCAATTCATGTCTTCATACATGTACTTTGGATAATGATGTCTATCATATTCTACCATCCTTGCTAATCCCTGCCCCCTCCCTTTCCCTCCCACCTCTCTTCCCTATCTAGAATTCATCTATTCCTCCCATGATCCCCCTCCCTACTCCTCTATGAGTCAGCTCCCTTATATCAGAGAAGACATTTGGCATTTGTTTTTTGGGGATTGGCTAACTTCACTTAGCATTATCTTCTCCAATGCCATCCATTTATCTGCAAGTGCCATGATTTTATTCTCTTTTATTGCTGAATAACATTCCATTGTATATATATATATACCACCTTTTTTTATCCATTAATCCACTGAAGGGTATCTAGGTTGGCTCCACAGTTTAGCTATTGTGAATTGTGCTACTATAAACATTTATGAGGCTGTGTCTCTGTATATGCTCTTTTTAAGTCCTTTGGATATAGTCTGAGGAGAGGGATAGCTGGGTCAAATGGTGGTTCCATTCCCAGATTTCCAAGGAATCTCCATACTGCTTTTCATATTGGCTGCACCAATTTGCAGTCCCACCAGCAATGTATGAGTGTACCTTTTTCCCCACATCCTCGCCAACACTTATTGTTTGTCTTCATAATAGCTGCCATTCTGACTGGAGTGAGATGGTATCTTAGAATAGTTTTAATTTGCATTTCCCTAATTGCTAGAGATGATAAACCTTTTTTCATATATTTGTTGATTGATTGAATATCCTCTTCTGTTCATGTCCTTGGCCCATTTATTGATTGGGTTATTTGTTTTTTTGGTGTTTATATACCCTAGAGGTTAGTGCTGTATCTGATGTGTGAGGGGTAAAAATTTGCTCCCAAGATGTAGCTCCCTATTTACCTGGCAAATTGTTTCTTTTGCTGAGAAGAAACTTTTTAGTTTGAGTCCATCCCATTTATTGATTCTTGTTTTTAATTCTTGCACTATAGGGGTCTTATTAAGGAAGTTGGGGCGTAATCCCACATGATGGAAATTAGGGCCTACTTTTTATTCTATTAGATGCAGGGTTTCTGGTTGTATTCCTAAGTCCTTGATCCATTTTGAATTGAGTTTTGTGCAAGGTGAGAGGTAGGGGTTTAATTTCATTTTGTTGCATATGGGTTTCCAGTTTTCCACATACCATCTTGAAGAGGCTATCTTTTATCCAATGCATGTTTTTTGACACCTTTGTCTAATATAAGATAATTTTAATTTTAATTTTGTGGAGACAGCTGAGTGGCCCTCAAACCCCGTAGTTGATAAATGGGATCCTGAGAAAGGACCTCAAAGATTAGCATGCCCTGTACTTGAACAGGCAGGAGGGCAGCGAATTCACCGTGCTTTAGATTTTAAAACAGTGAAGCAGTTAAAGGAGGCTCTAACAACCTATGGTCCCCAAGCTCCCTTCACGGTAAGCATGGTCGAGTCCATTACTAACTTGGACATGACGCCAGCAGATTGGG
>NW_026000026.1:11218535-11299187 GCF_001458135.2 Marmota marmota marmota | reverse complement strand
TTTTGCATTTTGCAGTGACATTGAATGTAGGTGACCTTGCTCAAGGACCAGGGCGGATTAGGGTGTTCCCGGTTTAGGATAATCGGGTTTAGGGCGTTCCAGGTTTAAGATTATTCCTGCTGGGAATAGGGCGTATCCTGCTGCCTGAGTTCCCCTTGAGTTCTCACGGGATTCAGACAGTATTTTTTGGGAGACAGAAGCCCAGTGGATTTGGGCAGAGAACGTGGATTTCCCCAGAACGTGATTGTAGACGGCTGGTGTGAGTTCGGGAATAAAGAGTTGCTGTTTGAATCTACAAGCTGTGTGGTGGCTCGTGATTGTGTGCCCAGCCAGACTGTGGCAAGTTTCTGTGTCCTCTATTCTGTACCATTGGTCTACCACTCTGTTTTGGTGCTAATACCATGCTGTTTTTGTTACTATTCCTCTATAGAATAGTTTAAGATCTGGAATAGCAATGCCACCTGCTTCGCTATTCCTGCTAAGGATTGCTTTAGCTATTCTGAGTCTCTTATTTTTCCGGATGAATTTCATGATTGCTTTTTCTATTTCTATGAGGAATGCCATTGGGATTTTGACTGAGATTGCATTAAATCTATATAGTGCTTTTGGAAGTATGCTCATTTTGATAATATTAATTCTGCCTATCCAAAAGCAAGGTAGATCTTTCCATCTTCTAAGGTCTTCTTTGATTTCTTTCTTTAGGGTTCTGTAGTTTTCATTGTATAGGTCTTTTACCTCTTCTGTTAAGTTGATTCCCAAGTATCTTATTTTTTGAGGTTACTGTGAATGGGGTAGTTTTTCTCATTTCTGTTTCAGAGGCTTTGTCACTGTTATACAGAAATGCCTTTGATTTATGGGTCTTGATTTTATAACCTACTACTATGCTGAATTAGTTTACTTGTTCTAGAAGTTTTTTGGTGGAGTTTTTTGGGTCTTCTATGTATAGAATTATATCGTCAGCAAATAGTGATAAGTTCTTCTTTTCCTACATGTATCCCTTTAATTTTGTTCATCTGTCTAATTGCTCTGGCCAGTGTTTCAAGGACTATGTTAAATAGAAGTGGTGAAAGAGGGCATCCCTGTCTTGTTCCAGTTTTTAGAGGGAATGCCTTCAATTTTTCTCCTTTTAGAATGATGTTGGCCTGGGACTTAGCATAGACAGTCTTTACAATATTGAGATATGTTCCTGATATCCCTAGTTTTTCAAATATAAAGGGGTGCTGTATTTTGTCAAATGCTTTTTCTGCATCTATTAAGATGATCATATGATTCTTATCTTTGAGTCTATTGATGTGATGAATTACATTTATTGATTTCCTTATGTTGAACCAACCTTGCATCCCTGGGATGAATCCCACTTGATCATGGTGCACAATCTTTTTGATATGTTTTTATATTCGATTTGCCAGAATTTTATTGAGAATTTCTGCATCTCTGTTCATTAGAGATATTGGTCTAAAGTTTTCTTTCTTTGATGTGTCTTTGCCTGGTTTTGGAATCAGGGTGATATTTGCCTCACAGAACTAGTTTGGAAGTGCTGCCTCTTTTTCTATTTCCTGAAATAAATTGAAGAGTATTGGTATTGGTTCTTCTTTAAAGGTCTTGTAGAACTTGGCTGTGTATCCATCCAGTCCTGGGCTTTTCTTGGTTGGTAGGCTTCTGATGGTGTCTTCTATTTCATCATTTGATATTGGTCTGTTTAAATTGTGAATATCTTCCTGATTCAGTCTGGGCAAATCATATGACTTAAGAAATTCATTGATGCCTTTGCTGTCTTCTATTTTATTGGAGTATAAGTTTTCAAAATAATTCCTAATTATCCTCTGCATTTCTGTAGTGTGTGATGTTACCTTTTTCATCACATATGCTGGTAATTTGAGTTCTCTCTCTCCTCTTTGTTAACGTAGCTAAGGGTCTGCCAATTTTATTTATTTTTTTCAAAGAACCAACTTTTTGTTTTGTCAATTTTTTCAATTGTTTCTTTTGTTCGGATTTCATTGATTTCAGCTCTAATTTTAATTATTTCTTGCATTCTACTGCTTTTGCTGTTGATTTGTTCTTCTTTTTCTAGAGCTTTGAGACATAAAGTGAGGTCACTTATTTGTTGACTTTTTTATTTTAAGGAATGCACTCATGCAATGAACTTTCCTCTTAGAACTGGTTTCATAGTGTCCCAGAGATTTCGATATGTTGTGTCTATATTCTCATTTACCTCTAAGAATTTTTTAATCTCCTCTTTGATGTCTTCTGCAATCCATTGTTCATTCAGTAGCATATTGTTTAGTCTCCAGGTGATGAAGAAATTTTTATTTTTTATTTTGTCATTGACTTCCAATTTCATTCCATTATGATAAAATAAATGGTAGTATCTCTACTTTTTGGTATTTGCTAAGAGTTACTTTGTGGCATAGCATATGGTCTATTTTAGAGAAGGATTCATGTGCTGCTGAGAAGAAAGTGTATTCACTTGATGCTGGTTGAAATATTCTATATATGTCAGTTAATCTAAGTTATTGATTGTATATTGAGTTCTATAGATTCTTTATTCAACTTTTGTTTTGAAGATCCATCCAGTGGTGAGAGAGGTGTGTTAAAGTCACCCAAGATTATTGTGTTGTGATCAATTTGACTTTTGAACTTGAGAAAAATTTGTTTGATGAACATAGCTGCACCATTGTTTGGGTCATATATATTTATGATTGTTATGTCTTGTTCATGTATGTTTCCCTTAAGCAGTATATAATGTTTATCTTTATCCCTTTTGATTAACTTTGGCTTGAAGTCTACTTTATTTGATATGAGGATGGAAACTCCTGGTTGCTTCCGCAGTCCATGTGAGTGGTATGATTTGTCCCAACCTTTCACTTTCAGTCTGTGTATGTCTTTTCCTATCAGATGAATCTCCTGGAGGAAACATATTGTTTTTTTTAATCCAATCTGCTAGCCTATGTCTTTTGATTGATGAGTTTAAGCCATTAACATTTAGGGTTACTATTGAGACATGGTTGTTATTCCCAGCCATATTTGTTTATTTATTTTTTATCTAACTTGACTTGATTTTCTTCTTTGATTAGTCTTTTCTTTAGGGTACTACCTCTCTCTGATGATTTTCATTGTTGTTTTTTATTTCCTCTTCATGGAATATTTTTCCAAGGATGTTTTGTACTGTCAGTTTTCTAGCTATAAATTCTTTTAACTTTTGTTTATCATGGAAGGTTTTTATTTCATCTTCAAATCAAAAGCTTAATTTTGCTGGATACAAGATTCTTGGTTGGCACCCATTATCTTTCAGAGCTTGATATATGTTGTTCCAGGATCTTCTAGCTTTCAGGGTCTGTGTTGAAAAACCTGCCATTATTCTAATTGTTTTTTTTTCCCCTATATGTAATCTGATTTGTTTCTCTTGGGCTTTTAAATTTCTCTCCTTATTCTGTATGCTGGGCATTTTCATTATAATGTGCCTTGGTGTGGGTCTGTTGTGATTTTTGTACACTTGGCATACTGTAAGCCTCTTGTATTTAATTTTCCAATTCATTCTTCATGTTTGGAAACTTTTCTGATATTATTTCTTTGAATAGATTGTTCATTCCTTTGGTTTGGACCTCTATGCTTTATCCCAATAACTCTTAAATTTGTTTTTTTTTTTAATGCTATCCCATATTTCTTGAATGTCCTGCTCATGGTTTCTTACCATTATCACTGTGTGGTCTATATTCTTTTCAGTATTATATATTTTGTCTTCATTGTCTGATGTCCTATCTTCCAAGTGGTCTACTCTGTTGGTGATGCTCTCATTTGAGCTTTTAATTTGGTTTATTGTTTCTTTCATTTCAAGGATTTGTTTTTTGTTGTTGTTGTTTTTAGCACCTCTATCTCCCTGTTGAGGTGATCTTTTGCTTCCTGTATTTGTTTGTGTAGCTCCTTGTCACAGTGATCTGTTTCACTGCCTGTATTTCCTCTCTTATATCTTCCTTGAGTTCACAGAACATTTTAACCATGTACATCCTAAACTCCTTTCTGTCATTCCTCATGCTGTGGCTGCCAATGATTCTAACGATGTGGTGTCTTCATTTGTTTGTGGAACTTTCTTCCCTTGTCTTTTCATGTTGCTCCTGTGTCTTCTTTTCCAGCTCTGTGGGTGTATTGTTATTGTTTTTACCCTATAAGTTTGTAGTGCTCTTGTAGGGTTCCAAGACCTCTCCTTAGTGGGGAAGGACAATGTTAACAGATCCCAATATCAACAATGTACCACCTATGAACAATTTGTTTTTATTAAGACGCTTACAGTTTAGTCTCGATGTACAGAAATGTTGGATTCAATTATTATCTAAAATATAATCAGTAGTCTTGTATAAAAAAGGTTTACAGTTTCTGACAGTGGACAATAACCTGGGGTGGGGCTTAGGACGATATGCTGAGGAGGTAGGATGTGAGGATATGAAGTTAATATATCTTAGGAAGTATGAAGGAGAAATCTAGTGAAGAGGGTTAGTAGCAAGAGAATAGACAGGGAGTAATTTAGGGTAGGCAAGTACGTGAGATGACAGTAAAGCACATAGAACTAACACACATATGTATTTAGAAAAATACAGATGTTAAAAAAGTAAAATTTGGATGGGGAAAGAAAAATAAAAGAATAAAAAGAAAAAAGAAAAAAAGGGCATATACAACACCTCTATATTATATTATTCAGATGATTCAGTCCTCAAAGTCCTATTTCATGCAAAGTTCTTGGTTTCACATATGTTGGGGATGTGAGGACCAGAGGATGGAGAGGTAGAAGAGAAAAAACCAACCAACCAATCAACCAACAAACAAAAAATCCAGGGTTGTAGCTACCTTTAGAGATCCCTATCTTTCCTGCTTCTCTTCTCATCCAGTAGGTGGCGTCCTCTGCTGTAAGCTGGTGTCTCTGCCCTCCCAATGGTGGAGGGAATCAGGGTGGGAAAACTGGTCCTGGCGCAAGGTGCCTGGATGTGGGGAGTGGCACCTGCCAGTCCCTGCAGAAAGATTGCACCTCACAGGTCTCTTTTTGGGACCGCTGAGCACCCGTTACTATCTCCCTCTTGTGCCTGGAGATTTCCCAGTTCCTGGTCTCTCCCTCTCCCCTAGCAGTTAGTTCCCAATGGAGGAAACTTTTACCCTGGGGCTCCCATGGGCAGCTCCTTGGTCGCAGTGCACACCTGTGTTGTGCAGCTACTGTGTTGGGTTACTTCCACTGGGAGAGGGGAAGGTTGGAAATCTCCTACCTGGTAGCTGGAAATCCGATCTGGGAACTTCCCCCAGCTAAATGGCGAGAATGTTGAGTCAAGATGGCAGCAGTCTGCTTTCAGCGCCAGGGTGTCTGGTGAGGTGGGGGGAGCCTGGTGAGTGGGCGGAGCCTGGCAATGGCATTGTGCTGTGGGTGGGTAGCAGCTGAGTGACTCGCCTGGGAGCGGAATGAAGTCTTGGCGATCTGCAGATGTGTTGCTAGGTGATTCTGCTAAGGTGCTCGCCTAGTTTTGCATGGACTGTAACTTCTGGCTTTGGGTCCTGCTCCAATACCCGGCATTCCTATTTGAACTCTGAGGCCTGGAACCCCGCATGGGGTCACAGTGCTGGTGATTTCTGCAGAGAGCAGCTGGCTAGGGGTCCTCTAACACTCTCAGAGATGGAGTATTCTGACCAGGCGAGATCTGCGGGTCTGGCAGCACCGGGCACAGGGCGGCTCACTCTGCCCACCTTGGTTTTGATCATGAATCTGCATGATATTAGGTGCAGTCCTCATTTAACAGACAAGGAAGCTGATGTTCACACCGATGGAAGAACCCATTCTACATAATGCATCCAGTCCAGTGCCATGGCCAACTTTCCATCTTAGGACAGGGAAAATGTCACCACTCATCTTTCCTGAATCCCAGTGGTCACTGTACAGTAATGTTACCTTCTTTATTTCCTGTAGACCTGTCATTAGCTTTCTCGCATGGGTTGCCTTGTAATTAAGAACCTAGAGTCCTTGATCAAGGTGCCTGGATTCATTCACAGCTTGACCATTTCTTAGCTGTGTGACCTTAAACAACTTTTTTTTGACTCCTTTTGAGTCATCCTGTCTGTAAAATGCATTACAATAAGTCTACCCATAATGTTGTGTACAGACTAAATGAGACGGTATGTTGAGAGCTAGGAAGGGTGCCGAGTATACTTTCTGACTAAACCCTCTGTAGAGTTTAGCCAATGATATCATCACAAAGACATTTAAACTAATATTGAACAAGGGCTCATGCATTTCATGGTGTTCTACACACAACATAAAATTTGATTTGATTGTTGGCAAAAATAGTAAGTTTCTATTTGGCTTATTTCTTTTTGAAAGTTTGTTAATTATGACTAAGATTTAGGAACCTAGACAGATGTTTATTTAATTAAGTTTGAAACGACAATATTTCCTTCTTTAAAAGGGAAATCAAAGATAGAAAAGGAAAGTGGCAACAAATATTTACCAATTAATTCCTGTTTATTTGACAACTAACTTTTGCAAAATACTAAGCAGAAGCCAGAAAACCAAAACAAAATGAAGAGAAAATAGTTATAGTAGATCTGGGAGGTAGAAAGTATATAGAACAACATCCTTGGAGGATTTAATTTTATCAGACAAGTGGCTGGGTGGCTGGTTTCTCTCTCTCCATTAAATTCACAGGAAGAGAACCACAGCCTTTCTCATATCATAATGTAGTAATGGTAACAAGGCACTGTTGACGAAGGGCAGGGAGCTGGTCCCCCAGACTGTCTGATCTTTTTGAGAAGATTCATCTCTCAAGTTGCAATCTTGTTTTTTTTTTTTTTATTAAGAGAGTGCATTGTTACATTTATTTATTTACATAGTATAAAACTAAAAAACATAGTAATCAGTAATATTTTAATTATTCAAGTAGAAAAATGAAATGGATATGGAAAGTTCATCATTGTGTTGAACTCAATAAATAAAAATCCTTATGATTTGAAGTTTTGTCATTAAGAGATGAACACATCTAATATATAAAGCACTATTAAAAGTCAATAAGAAAATAATAAATATCCAAATATTTTAAAGAGGTTTAAAGTGGCAATTTACATGCACACACAATATATATATATATTTTTTTAAAAAAAAATATATATATATACATACATACATACACACACACATTGTTGACAGAACATTAGGACTAGAACAGTCCTAATCAAGGGCAAATTGGCACTTTAATTTCAAAGATCACAAACATGAATGTTGCCTTTGAGGCTACAATTCTACTTCCAGAAAAATATCTAAGAAAAGAGGATAGAATTGTTTTAACAGTGTCTCTTCCAATTTTGTTGATATGCACTGTCAACAATGCATACACACACACACACACACATATACACTATATATGAATATATTAATTATATTTTATACACACACTATATATATATATATATATATATATATACATAATGCATATGTATATGCATATATGTACATATACCTATAATTAATATAATAAAAAGATTCAATCTCAGTAGGAATAAAATTATGTAAAATAAGTAGTAATTCTAATGATATAATAAGTGAAAGAGATATTAAAGCTCTTTCCTGCTTCCTGTTGCTGTGAAAAAAAATATATATGCATATATATTCTCTCTATATATATATGAATATATACATCATATTATATACATACTATAGTATATGTATATACTATATATGTACATATACATTATATGTACATATATATGCATATATGTACATATACATATTATATAAACTGAGACAGTCCTAGTCAAGGGCAAATTGGCACTTTAATTTCAAAGACCACAAACATGAATGTTGTCTTTGAGACTCCAATTTTACTTCCAGAAATATATCTAAGAAAAGTGGAAAAATTTGTTTCGATGATGTTTCTTCCAATTTTGTTGATGTGCACTGTCAACAATGATAAAAAATTTAAAAATGCAGTCATAGAGTTTGGCTCAGTAAATAAGCCATATTACAGAATGCTCAGCAAAATCATTAAAATGATGTCTTAGTTTCTCGTTTTGGCTTTTCATATTTTCTAAATTTCATATAAATCTTGATATGATGAGAAAACAAAATGGTTTCTATTTCTTAAAATAAATGTGATGAAATTATATATTAGGAGTTTTACTTTCGAGGGACAAATCCAACATATTCTCTACTTAATAAAAAAGGTAATTGAATATTTTGCCATAATAAAAGGTTACAGGGTGGACTCATCTTACTAGCCTGGTAGCTTATCTTACTAAAAGTCCCCCTAATCTCTCACAAGAAATAGACACCTGGATGGATTCAGGTTCCAAAGGGAGTTTATTGGATCCACGTTCTCTTTCTCCCTCCACCTCAGCTGGATGTACTTTGAGGCAGAGGTTGAGGTGTAGTGAACAGAGAATTCCTAGCTAAGCCCAGGGTGGGCCTCCTTAAAAACCCCATGCCTTCCCACCTAATCACCAGCCCCTGCTGGAGTTTTCTCCATCATACTCACCGTCATGAATATTCTTAATTTTGGGGTGACTCTTCTCTGTCTCTTTTCACTAAGGTAAACTCCCTCAGAGCACCAATGTTGGGTTTGTTTATATCCCTCCTCCGGAATCTCCAACATTCAATATTTCATTGTACACTTTGTTATCTTTTTAATTAAATGCTCATAATGGTTAATTTGAATTGTCAACTTTGATTAGATTAAGAAATGCCAAAGATTAAGAGGCTTCTAGGTGTGTTAATGATGGTGTGTCTAGGAATGATTGGCAAGCAGAATAGCCAATCAGAATAACCAATACAAATGGAGACCCTCCCTAAACCTGGGCAGCACCATCCAATAGGTTGGAAGCTTGAATGGAATAAATGCTGGAAGAATGTGGAAGCTGCAGCTGATGAAAGGTGAAGTCTCTTGAACACATTCTTGATTGCCCCTGTTATCACCTGAGGATGTCAGACCTGCTTCTTCACTCTTCCAAAGCGAACTCTGCCAGTGATTCTCTGGGAGTTTCCTGAAGCCTTTGATCTCTGAATAGGGAAGCATCGTTGATCCCTCTTTTTCTGAGGCTTCAGCATCTTGGACTGAGCAGCTATTGGTTCCTTCAGCTCCCCAGCCTGCAGATGGTCACTGTGGATTATCCAGCTTCAGGTCGTATAAGCCAATCTAATAATCACCTTTTTATAATCATACCTCCTGTTGATGCTGTTCCTCTAGAGAACCCGAATACCATGCTCAAGAAAGACTTGTAGAAAACAAGAATGGATGAATGAATAATGGGCTAAAATCAAGCTAGAAAGCAAACCATAAGATAGCATTAATTTCTTTGCCTAGAGAACTCCATAAGGGAAATAGCCCGTCCCAATATCTTAAACATTATGGACAACGAATAGTAGTCATAATAAGGTAAATAGAAGGTCAGAGATGGATGAAAAAAAAGCAGTACTTCTACTTCAGCCACCCTGGAGAGACTAATGAAAAGTCAAAACTTGAATTCTATCAGTTGCAAGGGCCTAGCAATCTGGATTTATTATACTTCCCCATGACTCAAGTAGACTGTGTGTCAATCACTGGAGAATTGCATTCCCTGTAGGCAGACTCTGGAAATATATAATTTGAAAGTGGCTCATGATCTCATCTTTGTCGTGGGAAGAAAGGAAAGGTTGATAATCTTCTTAGGATGCAGATCTTGCAAAATCTACCCCTTCTTCCAGTTTGCTTAAAATCTCTCATGGCTACTGCAGGTGTCAGAAAGGGCAACATTGGCTGAGATGGTGAAGGTTGTGAAAGTGGAATAAGCTTATGGAAATTCATATAGGTTTACAGTTACTCATGAGTGCTACTTCCTTTAATCAAAGTGCTTACCTTGACAATGGAAGATTAAATGGAACACTAATTAAGGAATTTTCCAATTATTCTTCCTTGTTGAGGATACAAACAGCAGATGGGTTTTTAGCCCTGACAAGATCAATCGTGTTCCAAACAAAGCTGAGTGGTTGATTACTTAAGGGAATCTATCACCCTACTTCATTTGGCATTTGAAAGTAGATCTGACTTTCTCCCATTGTTTACTGTTTTTTTTTTTTCCTTTTTCTTTCATTTTTTTATGTGCAGTTACCAGTCTTGTGGAAAATGGACCACTTCAGTAAGCAGAGAACTCAGGAGACAGCACCTGACCAACTAGGTATGTCTGGCTGGCGAATTGACTCAAGGCCATGTGCCCTTACTCCTCAGTATTGAACTTGTTTTAATGGAGGGGAACTTCAGATTCAGATATATGAAATCTATCTCACAGGGTACAATATGCATATCTACACCAGTGCAGTCAATCTGTATGTGCTTAGCAGCTAATTTAAAAATAATAATTAAAGTGAGATAAAGGACTAATTTTAACAGCAATGGCTCAAAAGAGCAAGAAAAGTCACCTTGCAGTCTTGAGGTGAGCTTAGAAGAGGAAGCATGCAGCTTATTTCCCTACTTTAATCTCAACCTTGTCCTACCCGTGATGTGAATATGATGTTTCTAAAGTTCATTCCAATATTTAAAGACAAGTTGTTGTTTCAGGTCTTAAATATAAGTTATTACTTCATGTAGTGTTCTACTGTAGAATTTGAAATTGTCCCAGTGGTGAAGGAAAACCTGGATGTCCTGGTTATCTAAGGTCAATGCTCATGGGTAATTTTGATTGTATAAGACACTTCCTTTATTTGTTGAACAGAACTTCCACACATAATCTACAAGCTTCAATATCAGCCTTGCCTCTCAGTAACATCAAGCTGCAAGGTGAAGCCTTTGGCATCCTTTCTATCAATACCCATGGGGAATTCTGCCCATTTATAAAAATAGTTGTGGAGACTGAGGACTGAGATACTAACATATTGTGAAAATGTAGACATGAGTTGATACCTGGGAGCAAAACCAAGGAAGATCAAAATAATAAAGGGGCACTTATGCATTTTCACTATGACTTTCCCCAACCTCCAGTCTGGCCATTTGTTGAGTTCTAGAATATGAATGTGTGAACAAATGCTAGTTTTACTTCCAAACCTGAGGCTCATCGGGGAATGGGGACCATTTACCCTTTTTTCTAAATGCCAGGAAGCTAACTGAATCCTCAGCTATAGAGAGAGGTGCCTCTGAATTGTCCCTTCCACTGGGTCATTACAGGGCAGCCTGGCCATGTTCTGCCCTCTTGGTGGTTATTACACAGAGAAAGAATCTTGGTTGGCTTCAAACAGAACCATTTACATTTTTCATTATAAACATTAATAAAACATGGTCCTGGTGGACCCGTAGACCATCTAGAGGGATAGTACTTCTGTTCTGCTTTTAAGAATATCAGTGATCTGATGCAATCCAAGAAAAAATGGTTTTCATAGTTGTGCCTCATTTGCTTAAAGAAAACAGGAGACTTGTCCAGAATTATTTTAGACTCTTTGATATGTCTTCTGAAGGCCCCAGTGAGTGGAGAGCAAGTTCTTCTGGAAGGTCCTGGCCATTTGAATCCACTCCAGGTCCAGCCTTCCTTCCTGCTGTGGTCAACACTGATGGCCAGGAGGAAATCTGCAGCTGTTCAGGTGGCCCAGGGCTCTTCTGCTGACCTGGCACCTGCTTGTATCCTGGCTGAAGCTTTCCTAAGGTCTCTAACCAATCTCCAAACCCCAATTGCCATGGTTCAAAGAAGCTGATCTGTCATCTTCCTGGGTTGCTTTTCAGAGTGATCTACATCCTTCTCAGTAAAGGTAATTACTAAGAAGTTTCCAACTATTTTCATGCTTCTAACATTAAGCATTCTCATAAATTAGCTTTTCAAATGAGCTCTGAAACGTTCCCTTTGGCTTGGAATTGTCGTCCAATTCCCACTCCCAGGCCTGTTATCAAACTCAGCACTGTCACATGGTAGTGTCCTCAGACAGAAACTGATCTCCCAGTTGGTAGGACCTGGGCTAAAGGAAGCAAAGGCTTCATCTCACGGTGCATTTCCTGGGGCTTTTCTTGATTCCTTTAGGCAAGAACTGACCTTCACAAGAAAAATCAGAGATTTATTTGAAAAGAAATCCCTTCACATAAAGTGCTTTGTAATATTATGAAATGAGCAAAGCAAGTGCATTTCTGAAAGATCGGTTCATAAAACAAGCAGTGTTCTTTGTTTTTAAGGAACCCAAATTGGCTCTATCTTAATTTTTTTGAAAAATATAAGGTAGCTCATGAATTTTAAAAGAAGCCTTCAGGGTTGGGGATATGGCTCAGTGGTAGAGATGTTAGCATGTGTGAGGTCCTGGATTTGATACCCAGCATCCCCCCCACCCCCAAAAAAGAATAAAAAATAGTCTAAAAGCTAAGTCACAGCCAGACAAGGAGATTGATTAGTTCTGTCCCCAAGAGCAACTATGGAGATGGACAAAGAAGCACAAGCATTCTTTAAGGGCTGTGGAAATGGACCAGTACCACACAACCTGATCAGCAGATATTTATTCTTGAAACTGCCAATTGATGGATAAAAAGAGTGGAGATTTGGGGGCTGCTGAGGTCACCTGCTCCCATTCACAGTTGGCATGTAGGCTTTGCCATGGTGGAATGGGTCATTGGGAATGGAGTCTTCTCTACCCAGTTTGAATGAGCTTGCTGATTAGAGCAGTGAAGATCGATGGCCACACCTAGCAGCTTTGTTGGTAGAAGTGACTAGGAGTTGGTCCGGTGAGGAGGGTGGGTGGATACACTAGCCTGAATTTGCATGGTTAGGGCAGCATATTCCAGGCCTGAGGTTGATCTTGCATACCAGAGTCTACAGGGTCTACCTGAGGGTGCAGGCTTTTGCATAAAGGATGTGAACAGGCCCATTAAAAGGAAAAATCCGGGGCAGAATTGTAAAACCTGACCTTGACTATGCATCTCTCCTACAAACACTCACCAGAAGACCTGGAAACCTTGCTGTCTCGAGGTGTTGAGCATAGTTTCTGTTGGGTCTCTGTCCACTCACCGGCTAACACTAATCTATGCACACGTGTGGGTGACCTGTGGGAAGTTAGGATTAAAATCAAAATGGAGAACTAAAAAAAAATGAGCAAAGACAGCAGCAGCTATACATCATACAGAGGTAGATTACAAAGGTTCAGAGAGAAGTGATTAATAGAACTTGTTCCTAGAACCAAATTGATGAGATAGTCAATAGGCATGCGGCTGCAGTGTGCAAACAGAAGAAATCTAGTATATAAGGGTCAGGAGTCCAAGAGAAGCTGCCCCAATAGAATGTCACAATTCTTTCCCCCATTTGTGCAACAATGTCAGTATTCAGAGCAGGATTTCTTTGAGAAGGAGAATCCAGGAGCTGGAAGGAAGGACCCTGTAATGCCTCATGGAAGTGATTGTTGCAGACCCCCTCCAAGGGCGTCCATAGCCAGTTGCTGGGTGAACATCCATGGGGTGGTGGTGGGGTTGGAGGTGGATTGCTCAGCTATTTAAGCTCTATTGGAATCATCTGCACTGAAATGATTTGCCTCCTTCAAGGATTCTCCCCATTCTCGGAGCAGCCTACAAGCTGATAAGGAAATAGAAAAGCCCAACCATCTCACCCTAGCTCAGGACACCCTTTCCTGGGATTTGCCAGCTTCAAAGCTCCCCAGAGCTGGCTGGGACCCCAAAGTGTCTGCATCACAGCCCACCTCCTTCTGCCCTGTCCAAGAATACACAGGTTCCCTGCATGCTCATTTCTGTCTCAGAATCTGTCTGCCTGGGAATCCAAAATGAAATATGCTCAAAAATGCTCTGTAAGCTACAGTGCACTATATACTTGTAAATTATTATATTTTGGAACTGAGTTACTTTATGTTGTTTTCTTAGCCACCTATTAACACAAATCTATCATAAACATGAAAATAGCTGTTAGGAAGGCTTCAGGATTCTACCACTTAAGAAATCCTTCTTAGGGTAAATAGAACCATGGCATAGACTATCTTTTAAAATCCAGAAATGAAATAAAAGTCATTAATTGTGCATCTCATTAACATTTTATGTGAAAAATTAATGTTCAAATAGCCCTCAGTCTGTATTGCTACTATAAAGAAGGCCATGTAGACCCCCAAATGGTTTTCCTTGGTGATTAGCTGACTATTTGCATCCTGCTAATCATTCATGCTTATACATTATGATACCTAAGGCCTTTTTCTCCCCTTTTACAGTGTTAGTAAGAAAATAATATAAAAAATACATGAAATAAGCTAGAATGTCATTTACTTTTTCATGTTAAGTGAGCCAGTGATTAGAAAAGCAAAACTAGTTAATATTCTGCTCCTCCAAGATCTAGTGTTTTAGGAAAACTGCCTTTAACAAAAACATGGGTAAAGAAGCAACTGGGTGTACCTCAAGCCCGCTTCCTTAGTGTGCCACAAATGGAAATGCATGGCTCCTTCTCCCAGAGACACATCTATGGGGTCTACACTCGCAAATCACAATGGCGACATTTCTTCTGTTAGAGACATGGAGGGAGTAAATATCCCTGCATCATACTGTCCACGAAAAGCTTCAAAGGGAATGTTCAGTGTTCTTTGGATTGAATAATCATCTAGATATGAATTTGGGATGGTCAGGACCCCGGAATTATGTGGAATGTGAAACCTAGTAAAGACCATTGAAATGTGTCTTACTCTTGATATGTCCACTAAGTTGTAAATTCAAATGGCTGCAGGGTCCTGCAGGTGGGAAAAATAAGTAACAACAACAAATATGTGTTTCAGGCTTTTGATAAGCAATAAAAGGGGTGTGTGTGTAGCTAAATGTGGCTGATGTTTAGCACTCAAGCATTAGAATTACCTGTTAACAAGCATTAGAAAGGCTGTTACCACCTCTGTTTATGTCACACCCCTATCTTTTACTCTAACAATGTCAGGTTCACTTAGTGGAGGGCCCAGGGAGGCACTCAAGTTGTTTATATGGCAAACTATCTTCAGGATTGGGATCTCAAGTTTATTGTCATCACGAGAGACATCTAATGTATTTAGGACTCTACATTTATAGGTTCTGGAATGAATTTTGGTTGTGATACTAAGTGCTAATTTTGCATTTTATTTACTTTTGAAACTTGAACATTTCACTTAATCTCTTTGTACCTCATATCTCTTTTCTCTCCTTGCCCAGAATACAGAGAATAAAGCAGATTTAGGAAGATGATGCCAGTAGTTGGAGAAGTCTTGAGTGGTATGGAAAGCTCTTAGAAATTTCTCCTAGCCAGGATGTCCAGGAAACCCCAGGTCCAAGTGACCTCTTCCTCACATGTGAGCAGAACCCTGTTTCACGCTGCATTGCGTTATCTTCCTCAGTTTGCCCTAATACTTCAGCAACTTCCACGGTGCCCAGCACAGGTAATGTGGGTGGAAGGAGGGTAACAGAGGCAGACAGTGTGATGAGGTCAGAGATGCACAATTAACTAGGAGCAGAAAATAGAAAAAGCATCATTAGCTAACAGTTACCAGTCAACTAGGAAAGCTGTGGGGAAGGTAATTAGTTCATTTACGTAATGTACTGAGGTAGATCATGTGAGGATCTCTTTTTCCAGATGAAAAAAATGAGGAATAGAAATGTTAAGCAAATTGCCCAATGACCTCACCGAAAATGAAGCCCAGCTTCAAACTGGGGTAGTTTAGAAGTTCATTAGAAGGGATGGAAAACATAAATATTGACCTCAGGGAGTCAGAGAATTTCAGAATAACCAGAGAGCAGACCATCTCTTTATTTCTTTCCCCACCTATCTTTTTAGATATATTCCAAATACCTATCTCTATATAGTCCCCATCTTAGAATATTTGAAACTACATCCATCCTTATTTAAAATCTCTTGACTTTCAAGTCCTGAATGTTAATGTCCAATGTGAGTCCCTTTAACTCAATAATAATGGTGAGTTATTGCTATGGATAACCTTTCATTGAATGCTACTCCTCCTGTGCCAACCCTTTCCCCACAATAACAATAGCATATTTAGCCTATGCCTGTGCCTCTCATTTCTTTTCTTTCCTCTTCCTGTGTGTGAAGAAACCCAAGCTTCAGGGATACCCTCTGTTAGACAAAGACTTTTTCCCGACTCTGCCCTCTCTGGTGGGGCTCTACCCTCACCTTTGTGGCTTTTCTGCTCCCAAATCCATTGCAATGCCAGACTGGCAGATACTGTCTTTGTTTTACCAAAGTTAGGCTCTTCACACAAGTCGCCCTTCCTGATGACCTTCAAAACACCATCAGGGAACCTTCCATCTTACCCATGTGCCATCTGGAGTTTCAGCTGCCCATTGCCCCACGTCACCCTCTGCAGAACTGGCTCTCAAGTCTCTTGGAGTCGTCTCTTCCAACCACATCTCATTGCTTCCCCTTTATTCCACCTGTTGACATCCAGCCCAGCCTCCAACGATTCCACCACAAGGATGTCCCTTTAAACCTTTATTATCAATTAATCTTCCTAAAATGCAGCTCTGTCTTGGATGTTTATTATGGGGGCAGTTTTACACATAGTAAGATACAACAGTAAACTCCCCACTGCTTGGAGTGTGTCCCCCACATTTCTAACTGCTGCAACATCTGAATTCCACTCACTCAGCCTACTTATTTGTGTTCTTCCTTCTTATCAAATTTATTTCTCATCATAAATCATATACTCCAATAAAACAGTTGTCCCAAAAAAGCCATGCCTTTTTCTTCCAATGATCCCTGGCTGGCTCTGTTTCTTCTAAGTGAAATGCACCTTTTCCTTATCTGAAATATTGGTCAACCCACCAATAATCATTTAAATATCTTGCATGGAATCTTTCTTGATAGTGTAAGAAGAGGGCATGACTCTGTCTTTGAAACCCCATGGCATTTTGTTTTTCATCTAGTCCTTAGTGGTTTTAACATGTATTATATTTATGTGTGTGCCCATTTAATTTTTATGCAAAACTGTGTGAAATTCTATAGTAACAGGCACTGTGTCTTACAAATCTCTATGATTACACCAGTCATCAGGTTCCTTGGTTGGGGAGACAAATGGCACTTTCAAATTACGGGAATGTGGAAAAGTGTGGGCAGGGGATAGAAAAGCCACAGAGAAGAAGACATGCCCCTACTAATAATATCAAATCCATCACCACCTCCAGGTTTTAGGGAGCAGGGAGGAGACTGGTCTCTGTGGGCTATCAGCAGCCCTGAGAGGCATTGTGACTTTCAACAGAGGGTTCACCCAGGCTCATCTCCCAGTGAGGAGAGTCCAGATGTGGTCGACACCACACCTTCCTGCTCCTCTGCAGCCTCCTGCTGGCTCTCTGACTGGCCAACCTGGAGCCCACAGGATAAAGGAGTGTGTTGACACCAGGCCAGTCCAGAGATAACAAATGGGAAGGAGAAAGGTGGAAAGGGGATCTAGAGGGTCAAACTGAAGAGATGAAACAACCATTAAGACCAAATAATTACTAAACATTTGTAGAATGGTGCTTCAAGTTGCGAGTATGACTAGATGATGTCTGAGGTTATTTTCAATATTGTGATGTATTTTAAGAGTTATAAGGTCCAGTTGATCTCCTTGACTAGGTATGATTTTTACATTCTGCTCAATGAGGTGATAGCGGGAGGAGATTTGTCCCTTCTTCCCCAGTATGTGGACTGTCAATGTGTCTGGATAATGAAATGACTTTTCAATACTGAGTTGAGGTTGAAACCAAGATCGTCTTTCCCCACAGCTTTACTGAGGTAGAGCTAATAATTAAAAAATTATATGAACTGGTACAGACATTATGGAAAAGAGTATGAGACTCCCTTGAAAGATTAAAAATAGAATCACCTTATAATCTCACAGTCCTGCTGCCAAATATACATGCAGACTAAATGAAATCAGTATCTCAGAGTTATCTGGACTCCCGTATTCACCTCAGCAGTATTCATTATTGCTAATATTGTTTCAAAGTGTAGATTCAAGAAGTAGCAATTTTCTGGGGGAAAAAGACAGTGAAAAGATACCTACCTGGTTATTAAGTTTCACACATCTCTTGCCAAAGGTTATAAGAAGTCAAGATTTATTTTCCTTTTTAACTTGCTATTTACTCTCAACCTTCACTGTGGTTGTCTATTTTTGTAAGCCCCTGAATGTGAAAGTCAACGAAGGAGCAACGTGACAACTGAGGTATGTGGGATTAGGTTCATTATTCTGGGAAGATTTATTATTAAGCTTCTAATGCCCTGACTCTTGCATGTATGTCTCTGTGGAAATGTAATGCTTTTTAAATAAGATAAAACTCCATTATTACTCAAAAAAATCCCACAAACTTAGTTTCATCTATGTATACCACATTTATATGATATGTATATGTATATATATATTAAATATGTATATATATAAACATAAACTAGTTATATATCACTATAAACTAAAAGTCACAAAATAATTAGAAGAAATGTTTGTGTATGTAGAATATATAACATGAGTCAACTGTCAAATGAAAAAATTTACCTAATATTTTATAAGATTACGACTACTATGTGGGCTGGTCATTTTCCATCTTCAATCCAAGTCTTATTCTAGCTGCTATTCAGGACAGTATTTGTCCTGAAAATCTTCTTTTGAATGACACTGATGTCTACTGTTCTTTGTCTTTGATAGAGGTTCTAATACTATCTTACAATAAGAAATCAATAAAGACCTTATGATCAAAATATACAATGGATGCTAATTGTGAGGAATAACTTATGGTAAGAATAATGGTTTGTTTCAGATTTCCAGGCTGATAAATTCTGTGAAACCAAAACAAAGCACCAAAAAACTTTCTTATTTTAACTGCAATCCAGAGAGTCCTCATCTATCAAAAACCAAGTTAGAATATTCTTTAGAACTCTTCCCTTTGCTCATCTAGATAGAAAAACTCCAAACTTTATCAATCAGTACCATTGATGCAAAAAAAAAAAAAAATGTCAGATGGTATTGTGGTTGCCTTTAACCTTGGGAAACCCCTTTGAGGTAGAGAGTTACAGAGAAAGGAATTTGATTGAACAGAGACTCAATTCTTCAGACCACTTTGCCTCTGAGAGCTGCCATGAGACTAGTTCTTCCAATGGAATATGAATCGAAGCTATATATGTGTAAAGCCTAGGCTGCAGTGGTTAGTAGTTAAATAGTGTTCTTTCTCTGAGTCCCTGAAGAAAGACAGAGCCCAAGATAGAAGGAGCCTGGGTCCCTGAATGACCAAGGGAAAACCATGTATAGACCAGGAACTTCTGCAATGATCTGTGATATGAGGAACCAATTTTTTTTTCTCATATTATGTCTTTGAGATGATATTATTTAGTAAAAGTGAGCATCATGATGCTGAAATATACTACATGTTTTAAGCAATTTATATAACACTCAGTTTATCTCAGACACAATTTATATATGATATGCATATATATGTGCATATAAACACTATATAAAATTCATGTTTATTTTCTTTTTTTAGGAGACAAGAGTTTTGAAAGGCCATAAAAATGAGAAAAAGAGCATTATTGTTTTTATTTCTACCTTTAGTTAATACATTGATATAAAACTAGAGGCAGCAGAGACTACAGGAAATTGTCACGCACCCTTTACCTTAAAGAACCATCTCTCCCGCGTCTTAATTACTGCTAGAATGTGAATAGCTCGCAAGCAAGAGAGCGAGGAATCAAACTATCAATTTAGTATTTAAGTATCTGTATTAATTACCTGTTTGAAGAAATGTGCAATTGTACAAATTGCTCAATGATGATTACAGAAGAGTTTGCATTTGCAAACAAATGCCCTTGCCGTTTGCCTGGGAAGCACCATTTGCAGAATTAGAAACGTAGAGTCCTTGAAACCGACAAGCAGTTCATCCAGGATTCCTGATCTTGCTTTACAGGTGTTCTCTGGGTTACAATGTCCACTTTTAAAAGCTGCATGCTGTAAGTCCTCTACATTTCTCCTTTGAGTATGCCTTGGTGTTTATCTTCTCTGTGACCTATATTATTACTTACTTGATACTTTCCCTAAAAGCAGCTACCGTAAAAATTCTCTCTCTTGATCCACTTCTGCCATCCGTGATTGCCCCTATATTTGTTTCCTTGCACTGCAAGAGACATTTTTTTTTACTACCTGTATCCAATTAATCTCTGTACATTCTCTTTTTCTATTCTCTTTTTCTAGACATTTTCTATCTCTGCCTATGACTTGGGTATTTGCCATTTTGCACATTGTTGAATCTTTACCTGGCTGCCCTTCACATTTCTAAATCCAAAGCTTGGTTTTCAGTCTTCGTTGTGCATGACTTATTAGCAGCATACCTTCGTGTGACACCGTTATGTTCTTCCTCCTTGCTATACTTCTTCCACTCCCTTCCAAAATCCCACACTCTGATTTTCAGCCTCACTGTTCACTCTCTGGGTCTCCTTGGCCAGTTTCTTCTCTTCTCCAGAACTTCCTCGTGCCCAGGTGTCTCAAAGCTCAGAGGGTGGTCCTTTTCTCTATCTACACTCCTGCTCTTGCAATCTTAGGCGGCTTCATGGCGATAAACGCCAATTATTTCTACCTACTTCCAAATGTATATCCTGCGCAAACTCTGGATTTCAACTACATGCTCAATTCTTAGTATCTAGCAGACAAGTGAAACTTGACACGTCCCAAAGAAAGTTCATGATCTCACCCACTCTGCATAGTCTCTTTACCTGCAGTTTGCAGAGAGCCAGATGAGGGCATTGTTCCAGCTGACAGGTCCAGAATTTTCAAGTTCACTTGATTTGTCTTTCTCTCTCTGGACTTCACATCTCCTACCCCATCTGTCAGGAAATCCTGTTGGTTCTGTTTTATAAATGCACCCAGCGTCTTCCCTCCTCTCACCATCTCCATAGCTGCCAACCTGGTTGGAGCTGCCGTCATTCTGTACCTGGATGGCTGCAATAGCCATGTGTAAACCTTTGAAATATAAATAAAGCCATGTCACTCCTCAGTTCAAACTCATAATGGCTTCTAATTCAGAGCTAGAGACTAAGTTCTCATAATGATCGACATAGACTCTAATTGCCTCTTTGTCTTCATCTATTCCCCTTTCTCTTGGACTTTCCTTTCCTTCACGCTGCTTCTCAAATTTGCTAGATATCTGCACTGCAGGCATTTGGACTGACTGATGCTCTACTTGGAACAGTCTCCCTCCATCAGATGGCCACATGACAAGCTTCACTTTCTTCATGTCTTCACAAAAATGTCATTTTCTTAGCTTGAAGCTGAACTGGATCGATGCATTTAAAATTTGTTTTCCTCACATTCTCTACTATACTTCTCTTGTTTTTCTATTGCACCTTTAAATCTCAAATATACCATATGGATGACTTATTTATTCTGTCTATTCTGCTCTGACTGTAGCCCCTGTTTGAAGACAAGCTCCACTTGGGCAGGAGTTTTACAATGTTTATTTACTTGTGCATCCTTGGCAGTTGAAACTCTCTGGAACAGGGAAGGTGCTCAATAAATGTCTGTTGCATGAATTAAATCCATGTATGAAGCAAGTCTGTTACTTGAACCAATCATCCTTCCAGGACATGAAACTTGACCATTCTACTTGTGGGCTGCAAAAAAAGCAGAAATGGATAATCTAAATATTTTAGTAATTCTGCAATCACTTACATGAGTAGTTCATGATGTATACATTTATTTAATAAGGATATAATCTAATATTTATCAAATATTGAGAAAACAAAAATGTAGATGGGTTTGTGATTTGCCTCAAGCCATCAATCTTGTAGGATGTGCTGACTATATCTGCCTTTGCAACCTCAATTCATTGCTTTACAAACTATCTGTGATGAAATACCTTTCCTGTTAATTCCCATTCCATCACAGGATAATACTTTTGTAAAGTCTAATAAAAATGAATTACCAGAAAAATAAAAATTTAAAAAGGCACAAACAATGCAAACTCCATTTATTTCATACTGCTCTCATTGGAATTTTCAACTTAGTATAAACATTCATAAATGCTCACTATCAATTTCTGCAGGTACATTGTCATGAAGAGCAATGCGGAGTTGACAGGCTAGCACAGGCCCTGGGACCACACTGGGTGCACCACCCCTCCACGGCAATGCCTCTCTATCCCATTTCTTCCATGTCCTTGCAACTCTATTGAGATGAACACGGTCACTGCTGCATTGCCACCTTCCTACCCAGCTAAGGGAACAGCACTGTACACACCTTAATCTAACACAGCAGGTAGGAAGGGTGCTGAAGAAGAGAATAGCAATCTAACAAAAACTTCATATAATTTTGTTTCCCGGGACCAGAATGACTTCTTACTATGCTGATGGGGCTCCTTCTGGAAAAACCTGGAAACAGAATCAGATGACAGTGTGCGTGTGAACCTGCTGACAGAAGGGACACCATAGGACAGGTCTCTTTCCATCTTCTTAGTTATTCTTTTGTCAAGATGCTCAACAAATTGGCAGCAGAAGCAGCAGTGGCTTCCCTGTGAGATTTGTAACTGGGAGAGAGCACATTTCAGTGTGAGTGAGCGTGTCCAATGGTTGTCCAGGAAACAGTTTTGCAATCTGTGTTTCATCAGATTCATTGAGTTTTCTCAGCATTACAAGCAGTTCATTACTGTCATTTCCCCACAGATGACTCTATTCCTCAGTACCACTTAGCCACTTAACACCTCCTGGCAATGACCAGTGCCAGCCATCTGCCTTCATGGTGCCAAAAGCAATAACTTCTGGTGCAGAGCATGAACATTATGTTATTATATTTAATCTTTCCTCTGTGTGTTATCATTCAGCATAACCACCACCCTTCTGGATTACAGAGAATTAGATGGCAAATAATATTGCTTCCATATTGTTTTCTCCTCCCAGCTTCTGGGGTCTGCTACCAACAACCAGCAAACCATTTGCTACTGTCACATGCCTGATGCTGCTGAAGGCCTTGCTGACTGGATTATTAGGAATGTGTGAGTAGTGCTGTGTCCATTGCTGGGCCTCCCTACCTTGAGTTTGGGAGGTTTTCAGCATGAAGCACCACCCAGAGCGTGGCTTCTAGAAGGTATCATTTCAATTATCTCCATAACACTGGGGCATTTGTTTTTCATTCCTACCTTGCTGTGTGGAAGGAAGGGGGATGGCTCCTGCAGGCTGAGCATCCCACCTGATGCTTCCACTGTGGGTCTTGGGCAGATGAGCTGTGACTGATGACTCAGAAAAGCCATGCAAGTCAGCAGAAGGGGAAACAACCAGAATGAGTAGCAAACAAAAGGAGCTGCTTCACTGAGGATTTTTGTTTTTCTACTTGTAATGCAAAGGTTTTGTAGAATTTTGTTTCCTAAACATTTGGCTTTGCAAGTATCATTGAGTTTGACTTCTCATTCATCATGGTTAGTTTTTAGGTTTTTTTTTTTGTTGTTGTTGTTGTTTTTTGAAGTGCCAGGGACTAAATTCAGGGACACTTCACCACTGAGTTATATCCCTCGTCCTTTTTATTTTTTATTTTGAGATGAGATCTCAGTACGTTGCCCAGGCTGGCCTAGAACTTGAACCCACCTGCCTCAGCCTTCTGAATCACTGTGATTACAAGCATGTGACCCCGTACCCAACTCATTTACCCATTTGTTGTTTTTTCCTTAAATATTTATGTGATCATTACATATTTCCTTTTAGAATTTCAAAGTCCATAATACAACATTATCCTAAGGTGAGTTTAAGGAGAAATTAGGTTCATGGGTGTTATGGGAGAGGAAATGTTCTGTGATTAAAAATAAAAACAAAACAAAATAAAAAGGCAAACAAAACAAACAAAATAAAGAGGATGGATTAAATGAAGATTTCTGTTTTAGTCAATTATTTCACTGCTGTGACTAAAAGACCAGACAAGAGAAATGTAGAGGAAGAAAAGTTTATTTGGGGCTTATGGTTTCAGAGGTCTCTGTTCATAGATGGCTGACTTCATTGCTCAGGGCCCGGGTTGAGACAGAACATCATGGCAAAAATGTAAAAAGAGGAAAGTAGCCCAGAAAATGGCACCAGGAAGCAGAGAGAGAGAGAGAGAGAGAGAGAGAATTCAAATCAGTGATAAAACATACTCCAGACGAACATTTCCAGTGACCCACGTCTTCCAGCCACATCCTACTGGCCTATATTCATCATCTAGTTAAACCATTAAAGTAGATTAACACACTGTTTAGGTTAAAGCTCTCATAAACCAATTGTTTCACCTATAAACTTTCTTGTATTGTCTCACACATGAACTCTGCTATTCTAATTTTATAAATGCAAATTATTATGGTTTATTATCTAAATCATAATAATTATTGTGCTTCTTAATGACATTATTTCTTGAAGGTGAAAATGAGTTAATGTGCATTAAGAATTGACAAGTGGAGAACCTAAGGGTCATATTAGCGAGATTGTTTTGGTTAACAGAATGCCCCTATCTCTTTGCATTTTCCCTCCCACAGAATATCTGATAGCCCTAGTATTCAGAGAATGTATCTTCACGCTCTACTGCCTGCTGAATATCTATGTGATTCATCTCTGAACCTTCCCCATCCTCCTTGTGCTTCAGCAGAAGCATAACAGAACTCTGTGCTGTGTGACTTCTGCAGGCTCTGTAGAAGTATCAAGTGCCTCTCATGATCTTTCACATGATCCCTTAAGATGTTGGGGTCCAAAGATGGGAATGGTCTATACCCTGTGTCAGCGCTTGAAGAACATGACCTTGGAGAACAATGGGACTGGAACAGAACTTGCATGAGTAAGAAACAAACTCTTAGGCTGAGGCATTGAGATTCTGTGGACAGGGGCACAGAAAGCCTGTATTGACTACCGTTATGGTTTAGATACGAGGTGTACACCAAAAGCTCATGTGTGAGTCAATGCAAGAAGCTTTAGAAGTTAAATGATTGGGCTATGAGAGTCTTAACACAATCAATTAATTAATCCACTTGAAGGTATTAACTGGGTGGTAACTGTATGTTGCTGGAGGAGGTGGGGCATGCTTTTAGTGTATATGTTTTGTCCCTGATCTGAAATGTCTCTCTCTCTCTCTCTCTCTCTCTCTCTCTCTCTCTCTCTTCTTCCTGGTACCATTATCTGAGCTGCTTTCCTCTTCCACACCCTTCGGCCATGATGTTCTCCCTCACTTCTATGGACTGAGACCTCTGAAACTATGAGCTCCAAATAAACTTTTCTAAGATTTTTTTTTTGTCTGGTCTTTTGGTCACAGCAGCAAAAGGAGTGTTTATGGTAGAACAGCTACTATAACACAATGAAACTACTGTGGCTGACATTCACCTGAGGCCTGAGTTACACACACATGAAGGAGTGACCTTGCTGACCTTCCCAACCATGGCATGCCCTTAATTTGTGTTCACACTTCACCAACTTACCACTACTTAAGCATTTGGAAGAAGAAACAGTTAAAGGCAAGAAGAGTCAATACCTGCTGCGTTCCTTGCTGACAGACTTCCAGTAGGCACTGTATATGAGAATGTGCTAGAACCTATTTGTGTCCCAGTGTCTGAGAGAAAATTCTATCTTTGACTTAGATGAGATATTTCTACTTAATTTATGAATATGGGTAAAAACATACATTCTGTTCACCTTCAAGTGAAGACTTTGGTCCTAAAGAGATCCTCAAAAGAAAGAAGACATTTTACGGGAAATTCCAGTCTTCATTCCCAATCAACAATGTTGGCCATGTCCACTGGTTGGCAGGATCCTCTCCTGAGCTCCATGGAATTGTACATGACTCCTCCTCTGGAACTTTCAAGCAGCCCTCAACAGAACCTGAACTGCTCCCCTCACAGGGTGGATGACTTCCATTCCTGTGAGGTCCATTTCAAACCTAGGGGTGTACACCATTTCACACAAAGCCTGGGGCATTCTTCTCTCTCTCTTTTCCACTCAAGAGAGATAATAAGAAGCAAATACATGAGAGAGATATGCAAAGCATTTGAATGTGTTTAAAGGGATGCCTGATAAAATCTGGTATTCTAGTTTTATGAGTACAAAGTTACTTGGGATTTGGAGAAGCTGACCATCACACAGTAAGGATTATGATGGTGGAGAGGGTGATTGTTAATATCTGTGGAATGCTTCTTCTTAGAGAGCACTCTTCCAAATATCATACATAGGTATTATGAAAGCTTAAATGTGGCTCGAATATTTCCTCCCAAGATTGTGTTGAGATTTCACACCCATTGTGGGGTAGTAAGATGGTGGAAACTTAATCTAACCCTGGTATTTAGAGGCGGATACTCCATGATCAATACCAGGGCTTTATAAGAAGAAAGAGAGAGAGAGAAAGAGGTACATGAGCTTCCTGCTCCTTGTCCGGTAATTCCATGCCCCACCTCAGGACTCTGCCAGGAAGAAACCCATCTCCAGATCACACCCTCAACCTTGGACCAGCACCATGAGTCATATTAAATCTCCTTCCTTGATAAAGTTACTCATCCTCAGATATTTCATTATAATAATGAAAAACAAACTAATAGAGATATATAGTTTTTTTTAAATTTCAATTTATTTACTCTTTAATCCTCACTACAACCACCTAAAAGGGCAATATTATTTCCTCATCTTGCACTTCTGAGGGAGAGAACAATTTGTGCAGTCACACAGCTGTTAGTTGGTAGAAGTGAGTTGTCATCAGCCAGGATGATTTTAAAGCTCATTCCCTAAAGGAATGTCACTAAAGTGACACTAAGATATCATAAAAGAATATTATAAAACTATACTAAATACTATAAATTGTCATCATAATACTTATTACATGTGAGAGCCAGTAGGTAGCCATAGACTGTTCTTAATTCACATCTAGATCTTGGGAAATAGACTTTCCCTGTTTTGGGAGGTGCCTGGAAAAGCTAGCATGAAGTCCCTTGCAACCTTATGACATTACAGCTCTTTTAAGAAGCTAAGATTTACCCCTGCAACCAC
Source organism: Marmota marmota marmota (assembly GCF_001458135.2). Lineage (NCBI taxonomy): Eukaryota > Metazoa > Chordata > Mammalia > Rodentia > Sciuridae > Marmota > Marmota marmota. The sequence goes on along the minus strand of NW_026000026.1, from coordinate 11,272,274 downwards.
ACCGAGGGAATGGCAGAAAGGGAAAGGCCCACAGATCATTCTTTCATATGATGTCAGAGAATGGCTCTGCAGTTCTATTTTTGCAATTCAAAAACACATCTGTCCCTCTTACTTGGCAGCCCTGTGATTTCCATTAATTCATTTGTGCATAATTATTGACTGAGAACTCACTCTGGTCCTGGCTCCACTCCTAGACCTGCAGAGACAGCGCCAGCAGGACAGGCCAGGTCGTCACCCTCATGATGCTTCCCTTCCAGTGGGATTAGACAAACAGTGCTCCAGGACCCAGGTTTGTTTTAGCATTGATTTCAGGGAATGATAAATTAGCTAAAGGCGACCGAAAAGGGCAGTGTGAGTCACAGTAACCATGGATCAGGTTCAAAAGCACCAACAAATCACCAAAGAAAAACACACACTGGGCATAATGTTACTGTAAAGTACAGAACACACCTTCCCTTTGTAATGATTTTATGACATGAAATTGAAGATGCACATAAATAATTGAGAATATTGAGGTTTTCAGAATGACATTTTTGGGCAATTTTCTTCTTGCATTGATATTATTTCAAGCTAGATTCTATCATAAAACAATAACTCTAAAATGTTTTCCTTCAAAAATAAAGTAAAAAGATTTAATAATGGTTTAATAAAGAAAAATTAGGAAAAATATAAAAATGAACAATAATAATGCAATGTTGATAAGGACAGCTCAGTTGTCAAAAAATGAGAACAATAAAGACATTACAGCAACCTAAGGATGTTTGTAATATAGTAAGAAAACACAGAACACAAAATTATTTATGATAGCCGTTATCATAACCATATAATACTTTACATACATAAAACAAGGAGAGGAACATTGCAGAAATTGGAGCTGGTGCAATAGTTGGAGAAATTGGCTTGAAGACTATAATTTCTTGCTGTTGGTATTTATGAAATAAATTGTTCAAGTGATTTCAAAGCAAAACAAGCACTCTAGTGATTTGAAAACATCCTCACCAACTTCACAAAGAGGAGCCCAAAGTTTTCCTGATTTGACTTTCATATAAAGTTTTAATATATGTTGCTCTTGCAAATGGGCATCCCAAATTCCACATAAATTCATTTTGAATTCAGCGCTTAATCATTGCTAGACAGATCCCGACTCTGCCAAGTAAGACTCTAGGTAGCCTACTTAATCCATCAAAGAGTTGATCTCATCAAGGTTAGTTACAAGTGGTGTTTGACTTTGCTTTTTTCTGTTTCTTTTCTGTGTAGGTTGAAGTCACTTCCCTATAAATCTCATGTACAAGATTCCTCTTCACTATAGTTTCTGGCAAAAAGGGTAATTTTCTCTCCTAAGCTTATGACAATTGTAAGTTTAGATTTCTCTATTTTTTTTTCTCATTTTAGCATGCCTTTCCCCTTTCCTTTCTTTGTATTCCCAGTAGCTTCTGTACTAAGTTTTTTTATTAAGTTGTTTCTATTTTACCCTCAACACTGTGTGGAACTCAAGGAGGGATTAGCTCAGAGCAGGAAGCCATTTATGCTCAGAAGCCACAAGCGCCTGATCTGATCAGCTGTAACCTGATGACTAATGTGTGGCTCTGCCCAGCCGGATCATCTGGGGGTCCTGTCGTTTTAGATGTGGATGTGCAGTTGTGCTCTCTGTAAAGTGGTTTGCATAGACAGTGATGAGTGTTGGTGTCATCCTTGGTGTGTTTCCTTCTGTTGGTCAGTCCAGAATCTAGATAAGTGACTGGCCGTGACTCCAAGTCCAGGACAAGTTCGCATCAGGTTTGAAATGGATGTTCTCCCTGTGCACTTACAAGGTAACAGCTAGCTTCAAGGTAGAAGCAGGATCTTCCAGTGTGGGAAACACCCCTGTAACTGCTCCTTCCTTTCTGCCCAGCTGTCCTCAGATTCATGGGCAATACATGGACCACTGTCATCTCTTACTTTGTCATTATTCAAATGTTTAAGATGCCATGGGGCAATGGTGATTTCATTGGGCCAAATCCACATTAACTCTCTGCGCTCAAGGGCCATCTGCTAGAGCTTGGGCAAGAAAACATTTAGACAGACAAGTCAGTAAGATACTGTAGAGTGTGACAAGAGTATCTTAAGTATCTTGACAAGGATGTTTAAAGGAATAACAGAATACATAGTGGCTGTTGGAGGCCCATCTCTTGGATAGGGTGGTCAGAGGAGGTGTCCCTGAAAAATTGACGTTTGAATGTAGATCTAAGAGAAGTGAAGGTCCCCACCAGGTGAAGATTCAGGGACCATGGATCTGGTAGGGTTGAGGACAATACCAAGTCCCAGCAGGACAGATAAACTTGGAGTACTTAATGTAAAGAAAGCCACTGTGGCTTGACTACAGTGAACCAGGAAGCAGTGGTGGAGATGACATGGAAGAGGGGACACCGGGCATGCCCCACAGCCCGACGCACCTGTGTGTCCAACTAGGAAGGTTTCCATAGATGGACACCTAATAGACACGCTGATGGAGAAGACTGGCTGTAAACTCTGATTCAGCAAAATGTTACTCCTCTGTCCCCCAAGAAGAATTTTATTCCTGTAATTATTAGTTGTTTAATTACAAAAATTATGCTTTCATATTTTTAATACTAATGTTAAATAACAAAATTTTTATTTTTGTATTTTGAGTGTGTATTATTTCACAGTTCCTGCGACACACTGTGACCTTCATATCACCTTCAGAGAGTTGCCCTTCATATTTCCCTCTGTCCTTCCGGAAGCTGGACGAGCTCTTCTTCTGCTCCCTGGAATGACTACTTCTCCAGCCTGTCCTGACAGGGATGTCCTTGGCCATTGGCAAAGGTAGCTCTTCCTGGTTCCTTTCCTCTTGAGCCACACAGGAAGGGCTCAGTCCTCCACAGAGCAGCTGGTCAGCAGCAGCGCTGATATTCTCTGTGGCCTACAAATGACCTATGGTAGAACCGTCAAGGATGCAGATATCAAAAATACAAATTCTAGAGACTTAGGCTGCACACACTGAATCAGATTATGGGAATGGAAGTTCAGAATGTGGCTTTTATCATATTTCTGAAGTGTTCCAATACAGTCTGAAACTAAGAAAACATATTTATTCTAGATTTCAAAAGATAATTTGTAATTTCTGAGTCTGTACAGAAAATCATATAGAGGTATATCCATATATACACACACAGACATGGGCTTGTGTGGATGTGCACATCCATATATAAAGTCCACATAGACAAGAAATAGTAAGTCAAAAAAGGGCAATAAAAACTATCTTATATTTTATTCAGCACATTCATTAAGCATCTTTTATTCTATGCAGGCACTGTTCTAAGTGCTTGGAATAGAAAGGTTAGCAAATACGTAAATATCTCTGTCTTTGTTAATCAACCAATCAATCCGTGTATGCATTGACAGTGTTCTTAAAAGGTGATGAATACTATTTGGAAAAACAATGTATAGAAAGGGAACAGGTTGTTCCCATGGTAAGAGGGATTATGAGTGTAAGTGTGGTTCTCTGAGAGGACTTTTCTTTTGCTTCTCCTTCTCCTGGCTTTTTTTCTTTTAAGTGTTCAAACAATTAACTCATGTTTCTTTTTCTCACTTGGTTCTCATGACCTGCAATATATTAGTTCATTTAATCTTAGTATACACATAAAATTATTGCTAAATTTGTCACCATGGCTCTTTAAGGAGCAGATTTTCAAAGGGAAGTGCAGCATATTGAAGCATTTCTTCTTTGCCTGTAGCTTTTATGGAACCCCGTCAAAATTCTGCTTTCCAAAGTTATTTAGGGAGTTCCTTTCTTCCTTCAAGGGGGTTATTACTCATTTGTAATGCACTTAGGTTTATTTATTGCGATTTGTGTCCCACCTGGGGTTCCCCCTCCTATCCTGGTTGATTTTGCTTAAATGTTTGATAATGTTTTTTGCTTAACATGGACTTCTGGGTGTATTATTTCATTGCCATGGTTCTAGGAGTCAGAACCATACAATACAGTAAGCCCAGAAAAGTTTATTCTGAATCCTGCTCTCCTGGTCCCATTCTCCATTTTTCCTGTGTCTTTCCCACCTACCTCATGGAGGAAACCAGTCTGTCTAGTTTCCTTTTTATCCATTCTGGTCTTATTTGGGGCAAACAAGCAGATACATGGGGATTTTCTTACCATCCCTTTTTCTTACCAGACAATTTTCTATGCTGATTTTGAATTGATAGTAGTATATCCTGGAAGTTTTCCAAATTGGTTTGTCGAACGCTTCCTTGTTCTCCTGAACAGCCACACTACACTGTTTTTGCGGATGTGCCATTGTTTATTGAACTGCTCTCCTATGAGAGGGTATTTAAGTTGTTCCCAGGTTTTTGCAATTACCCACAATGCTGCGGCGAAGAGCCCAATGCATATGTGTTTTCATATTGCTGGGATGCACCTTCAGGGTAGATTCCTAGAAGTAGAACTGCTGTGCGAAAATCCATGTGCGTATTATTTTGTGAGAATTTGCCAAATTCCCCTCCACAGGGGCTACACCCGCAGGCTTTCCCATCAGCAACTCGAGTCCTGTCTTCCCACAGTCTCGCCAGCAGAATGTATTGTCATGATGTTTAATTTTTACCAGTCTTATAGGCAATGAATTCTATGTCAGTGTTTCCTTTTTTGTTTCACTAATTAGAAGTGATTGGATTGTCATTTGTTTAAGGAGAGTGTGAGTGCATGTGTGTGTGTGAATTATGCCTGTATTTCCTCATTTTTTAAAAATCAGCTTTTTGTGTTTCAATTTTTTCAGATTTCTTTATATATTGGTGACACATATGTATGGAAGTCTATTCCACTTTGATTGTGACACACACCACACATATTTCCTCCCAATTTTCACCTGTCCTTTGATGTCACGCATGGTTTTTCCCAGGTGTATATTTAAATGGGATGGCATTCTTCATCCTTTCTCATTTGGCCTTTGGATTTGAAATCATGCTTAGGAAACCCATCTCTGTACCATGGTTGGAGTGGGGCTTATCCAAGTTTCCGTCTGGTTCTTATGTCAGGTTTTACACTGAGATCCCTATCCATTTGGAGTTTATTCTTCACATATAATGTGAATTATGGATCCAATTTTATTTTATTTTTTCCAAATGACTACCCAGTTGTCTCAATGAGATAGGGGTCTCACAGGCAGTCAGTCAGGGTTAGGAAAGAGGTCACAGGAAAAGCCATTTTGAAATAAGATAAACTAGCAAAACAGGGTGAACTCGCTGAACCACATCACCACCCAATCTTGAGAGTGGAACTTGAAAAGGAAACAGGGTATCCATAGTAAGACCCTGAAATGGCTAAATAAGAAAGCCCCATTAACAGCTAGAAACCAATCAGAATAGGGTGCAATAATTTCTCTAAAGAACCCCATAAAAGAAAGTGTGCCATAGAACTCAAATGACAACCCTGCCCCTCTGGTGGGCTGAGCGGGGAGTCCCATTTAGTAAATTTCCTTGCTTGCTAACCTTATAGTGTTTGTGGTGTTCATTTCTGCAGTAACAACAACATAATTTATTAAAATGTCCTTTACCCCAGTCTTCAAGAGGCCACCTGCCCTGTATAATTCCCAGTCCCAAAGGTTCTTGGGTCTGGTTCTGGGCTTTCTCTTGGGATCCACTGGTCTGTTACCTACTCACGTAGCCATGCCAAGCTGATTTTATTTTGGAGACTTTAGAGAATGTTTTGATGTTTGCAGGCCTAGACCTCCTCAGAGGTTTTCTCTCAGTTATTTCACTTTTCCTGGATGTTCTTGTATATTTTGTTTTTCCCTCTGAAGTTTAGTGTCAATTTGTGACTCTGTGAAATAACTCACAAATGGGAAACTTAGGTGTAAGTTTAGAAGGGTATAGAACAGGTTGGGGGAAAGGGAGGACAAGGAAATGACAGTCTCTCTCCCTTAGATTCTGACAATCTGGAAAGCAGCAGTTCTCAGGTGCCAGTGTAGACAGGTGGGGACCCCTTTTTGATTCCCTGGGTATTGGACAGATTCTGAGACTAGACTGTGACTCTGACCATCAGTGCTCCTTCCCAGGAAGCTGGGCAAGCAGGTTTGGCCATTGTTAATCATGGGTTCAAAGTAGTTCTGCACGAATATGCTTTTTCTCCTCTTGGCACAAATTCCCAGGACAGCAAATAGAGAAGGTTGAAGTGAGTTATGAAGTCCTGAACCATCTCAGGGTTGCCCCAACTGGATGCTGCCTGCAGCTCTTGAGCAGACTTGCCTCCTACCTCCTTCTGCCTCCTCGCTCTCCTCTGTATCCACTTCCATGATGCCTCTCAGGATTTCCTTCCTCTTCCCAGCCCACGTTACTCTTCCTACCCAGCCTCCAGACCAACACACGCTTTATCTGGAAAACTGAGCTCATATCCTAAGTTTTCTCTTTGTCTTTCTCCCTCCAGCTAGAATAATTTTTTGACAATACTGGGGATTGAATCAGGGGTATTTTAACACCGAATTTCACCACATTTTTCATATTTCGAATTATTTCAAGGCAAAGTCTTGCTAAGTTGCTGAGGCTGGCCTCAAATTTGTGATTCTCCTTCCTCAGCCTCCTGCATTGCTGGGATTACAAATATACACCACTGCATATGGCCAGAATAGTCTCTATATACTTGGATGACACCCTTGAGTGGCTTGTGACTCTTCTTGGGCTAATGTCCAAAATCTCTGCATAGTTTACAAGGCTCTGCACCATCAGGCCTCTGCTCAGCTCAAATGTCACTACCCTTGTCACTATTTCACTGCCACTCTGGATTCCCTCCAATTTCTAGAAAGAGTCCTGCTCCTTCCTGCAGGTTCTTCCAGGGATTAACGTCTTCTCCACATTTGCCCCTCAGCTGGGTGGCCCCACTGATCCCCTCACCCATCATCAGACCAAGGCCTCTCCTTGCCTGGCCTCTCTGTGTCTCTGTCCACCAATGCACATGCACTCATTGAACTGCCGGCTCCTCCTGACTTCATGCAATGACCTGACACCCACTGACTGAAGGAAGAGAGGAAGAAACAAAGAAAGCACCACTGATTCCCAAGCTGAAAGTTCCTCAGAGCCTCGAAGTGCCACATCTTCAGTGTTTGGGGTGATAGCGTTGATGGGGTAGTTGCCGCAGAAAATCAAATGAAGTTTACTTACTTGCAGATAGACTCATTTAGATTTATGAATTTAAAATGCATACCTTTTTTATACAGCCCTCTATAATTACTGTGGTTTGGATTACAACTTGCCATTTGAGGTTTTTATTTCAAGCTCTCAAATAACAAAAGGAGACCATTTCTTACATTATCTCCAATGCTGCCAGGTGTTCTTCCATCATCAAATTGTTAAAGAAAACACACAAAACATATGTTTTCCATTGTTCTCGGCATAATCTGGAGCTATAGAAATGCAGGACGTTTACATTCTCAGCAGAAATGAGCCAGCATGAAATATTCATAAGCCTGGTGTTTGTGGTTATTAAGTAAAGGCCAATCGTGGGGAGTTTGTCATTTTTAAAAAATATGTAGCTATTTATTAGAGCACTGAGCATTTGCTATATCATTGATCTCATGATAGTAGAAGCTGAGATGCTCTCCAAGAGATACACTGAAGACTCTTGAAAATAAAGGACAGAAGAATCTTAGGAAACACAAACGCATTCAGGAATTGGCACAACCAAAGCCTACCATCTTTGATGTCTTAGAAAGGTCTCTACATTGTATTCATTTTAACTTCCAGTGGAAAAGGAGATCATCAGCCTTTGAGCTTTGGAAACAGTGAGAATTAGTGCTGAGTCTTCTTGGGTCACATATTAGTTCTGGTGATATTGGGCAAGTTACTAAACTTTAGCTTCAATAGCCCTGATCTTCAGAATGGCAACAGCAATAGAATGAGCCTTCTAGAATGACAGCCAGCAGTGTGGGCAGTAATGCAATGCCAACTGTTTATCTTAGGGTCTCCCCACACAACACTCACTTAAAGCCCATTAGATATCATTTTACTTTGATTGATTATTTCGTCTAATATTTTCTCCTGCAAATTGCTAGGCTAATCCATTAGAAGTGGAAGCCATGTGGGGCAAGCCCCAGTCAACAACTTACTGAGGTCAGACCTAGAGCAGATAGTGTATAGATTTGAATTTTAAAAAGCTGAAGCTCACAGATGGCTCTGCTACATTTTTATCTCTGAATCTCTGGGTAGGTAATGGTATTTCATATTCCTGATCTATAAAATGAAGATAATGATAATAGTTGTGTTGTTTGTATATATTTAGTGAGATCTTGGAAATCAAAACATTTTATGTGATAATATTCAAAGAATGGCAGATGTAGTCTGTTTAATTCTTTTGTTTCACAAATATTTAGTGAGTGGTGCTCTTTGATAGGGTCATTCTGAGTTGCTTCCGAGTGGAAATATATGTCCTATTTCAGCAAGCCATCTCCAGATCTATTAGTAAGAGGACACAAGGCTTTTGGGTGTTTTAAAACTAGAAATCTACTGTTATAAATATATTAGTTGATGATACCAATATAAGCACAAAATATAAATATAAAAATATATAGTGAACTATGGTGAGGCTTAAGTACTGTTTAGAATAGCAAAGTATAGGAAACCCCTAAGACATTACTAGGAGTACACAGGATGAATTACTGGGATACACAATGCAAAGGAATAGTATGCAGCTTTCACAAAGAACAAAGCTGGCCTAAATGTAAGGCAGTGTCTCATGCACAGAGAGAATATGCAGAGCGTTTGGGGGCACATGATCTAGAGCACTTGAATTGGAATCACACTCGACTCCCTATGGAGTTACCTCTCCCAGGGGACTGCATAGGGATTATGTGAGAAGTGAGCGGAGCTTCCGGTTTAGAATACACACTGTAAATATGTCAATTTCTGCTGTTATTCTTATTGCCATCTGTTTTGTTCAGCTGCTTTTTATCTGTTGTGACCAAAAGACCTGACAAGAACAATTTTAAGGAGCAGAAGTCTGTTTTAGGGCTCATGGTTTCAGAGGTCTCAGTTGAAAGACGGTCTGCTCCTTCCTAGGACTCGAGGTGAAGCAGAACATGGTGGCAGAAAAATGTGGTGGAGGGAAGTGTCTCAGGAGGTGATCAGGAAACAGAGAGAGAAACTCTATTCCCTAGATACAAAATATATACCCCAAAGTCACGCCCCCAATGCCCCCCTCCTCCAGGCACTCCCTACCTTCAGTTACCACTCAGCTGATCCCATCAGGATGTTGATCACTGGCTGGGTTAAGACTCTCATAACCCAATCATTTCACCCCTGAACCTTCTTGCATTGTCCCACACGTGAGATTTTGGGGGATACCTCATATCCAAACCATGACATCATCATTAAGATTACTGCAGAGGACTATTTCAAAGGCATGCTGGTAAGTGGCATCCAGGATGCATGGGTGGCCACTCGCTACTGACTATGTCAAAAAGTATTGTTAGAGGATGGGAAATACCTGTTTGAATGAAAACATGCTTTATGGAAGAACTTCGGAGAAATTCACCAGTTGTTACCTTTTTGCAGGGTAAGTGGAAAACTGGGTGATGCGGTAGGAAGAGCAAATGATGCTTAATTTGAATAGAATTTTAATCCATTTGAAATATTGACCATACACACATAGCACTTCAAAAAAAGAAAGAAAGAAAGAAAGAAAAGCTAAATAAGCAATTATATACCATTGTATATAATCTGTAGTGTTGTTATGTTGTTGGCATCTCTCCCACATGGGACACATTTGTGTGTGTGTGTGTGTGTGTGTGTGTGTGTGTGTGAGATTGCTGGGTGCGTTGGTACCTCAGTCCCCCAGGGTTCGTTAAGCAGGGTAAAAACCCTGCTTAAATCCTCAGCAGGGCATTGAATACTTTTCATAATTAAAGGTCCTACAGTGACTTGGGAAGGGTTTGCCAGGCAGAATGGCCAACAGCTCACAATCAGGCTCGGCAGCAGTCACGTGGCTGCCTGTGGGAGGCCCCAGAGAGCCTCCTGAAATAGGGTCAACTGGAGCCTGTCTCAGTATATTTACAAATGGCCTTTATTAAAAGGGGTTGCTTCTTCAAGGCCTCTGATGTTATTAAACTAAAGGGAAAAGAAAGTTTCAAAAAAAATTAAAGCAACCACCCTCTCCACCCTCTATTGTTTGTTACAAGTCGCCGCAGAGTCACTTAAAACATTCATTTAGCTGTGTGGGCGAAGCCTCCAGGCTCCCAGCGTTTGTGCTGTATGGGGGAGGGGAGGAAGCTTCTCTGTGCCTCGTGGCTTTCAAAAGGTTTTTGGAAAAATGTTTTCCATGAGGAATTAGCACACACAACCTGAGGCCAGAGACCAGGGACCTCTCTTCTGTACTGTGACCAGCAAGACAGCTGATCCTCATGGAGCCATCTGTGCTCTCTCTCTGCTTCGCTGAGAGCTCCCCTGCTCTCCGCCAGCTGCTGATGCATGGGGTCCCTGGCCATGCAGGTGAAGGCACAGGGTTTGCTTTTGTGGGACATACCCATAACCGCAGGTCCTTTCCTCAGGGATGTCTAGGAGAGGCAGCTGACCTTGCCCTCTGCAGGGATGTGCATCAGGCACCTGCTGGGCCATGGGGTCTGAGCACCGTTCCTCTTCTGCTCTAGTTCTGCAGACAGAGCTGGGTTCTAATGGAGGCTCTTGCTAGTGGGCTCTGAGCACACTGTCTAACCTTTGTGCTGCGTTTTTCAAACCTGCATGGGGGGCATGAGTCAATGCATTCAACTAATAATCTGTGCTGATGCTAAGTCTCTTTGCAGGACTTGGGCTTCTAGGGGAAAAAAGAGGCCAATAAAGAGCCCCTTTCTAGCACAGGAATGGGATATTTTTCCTCAGAGTACTGATATGATAATGATGGTGACCATATCAAACTATGAATTCTCTCTTCCTCTCTCCATTCCTCTCTCTCTCTCTCTCTCTCTCTCTCTCTCATTTCACTTTAGAAAACCAGAGCATATACTTTTCTTGCTTATCCAAGCCAGAATCTAAATATCCAAATATGCAGCTTTTCTACAAGATAAATGTGAGTCAGCTGCAGGACAGGAATGTTCCCATAGCACCCGGATTTCCCAGTCTGTGCTGACATTTCTCTGACCCAGCACCAGGCCTGACCTTGCTGGACAGGGCCTGCAGTGTCTCTTGAATCATTTGTGTTGTTAACCATATTTTGAATATGTTCAACTCCATGCCTGGCTTTTGATGGCCTTAATAGGCTTTCTTAGGGGTCTTGTGATGGAGAAATTGTCTTCCAAATTCTTTTGGTACCCCCTGCACACTCTACCTGGCAGGTGCACCAGCCACACAATGCATTCAGCAATAATTAACCTCGAAAAGCCTAAAACCACATGCTGTTTGAGCACCTGGGAGGGAGTTAGCTGAATGCCCATATTAGCTTGAAATTCAGATTGAAGAAAAAAGGAACACCTGCTTTTGACATTTTAGAGCATTTGTGCAAATCCGCGGGCACACTCTGCATGCCCTGGTGAGGCCCAGCCCAACCTTGCTACCTGGTTCTCTCTATTTCTTTCCACTGTGAGTTATTATCCTCCCCGGAACTTACCCACATTCCATTTTCATTGTCATTCCAAGCCACATTTTCATTTTGGATCTCTGGAAGCCCAAGGTCATGTCACAGAATAAAATCAAATTAACAGAGGGTCAAACATGCAGAACAGCGAAGGCAGACATCATGTGAAATCTTTAGCAAAGGTCAAACTTTGAACAGTTTATGTAAACGTAAGGAAGGAGAATGCAGAAGAGGACTACTGAAGGACCGAATGACCAACCCTGAGTCACCTTAGAGAACCCACTGGGTGCATAGGAGGCACTCGAGTCAGGTTTGAATGATTCCATAGGGTGACCCACTGCCCTGGTTGTCTGCGATGTATGATTTTCAGTGCTAACCTTAGGAATTTTCTAGGAAAACTGGACAAATTGGCCACCTTAGATTAGCATGCACTGACTTTGGAAATTTCTAATAGCTCATACTTGCAATGAGCACTCTGTGATAACCCATGACTCAGGTAGCCTGACTGGGTCCCCATCCCTCCTCCTCTTTCCAGACATATAAGTTCAAAGCACAAGTCCGTATTGTGTCCCTCACGGACAATGTGCTTGGGGGTAGAAGGGATGGGGAAGGGAAGAAAGAAGTGTTGCCCTTTGATATATTCAACGCAGCCTCTCTTTCCTTTTATTCTCTTTTCAGGCAAAGAAATGTGGACCCAGACATCTAAGAGCTTTTAAAATATAATTTCAAAGGCAGGGCTGATTCTCTGAAAACCCATCAAATGCACTTACAGCAGTCCCTACCCAGCAAATGAACGTGCTGCCTTGACCAGGATGATGGCCATATCCTCAGGGGCATGCAGATGCACAGACTGGGCTGGACGCAGCCAATGTCACTGAAAGCAGAAAACACGGAAGCTTCTCACACTGGCCCTGGAGTATGTGTATTATCCTTGCAATTAAGAAAATGTGAGCCATCGAAGACAGAGAGGGAAAACAGAAATGAAATCAATGTATAAGGAAAAAAAAATCCTGTTGCTGCATTTATAGTCTAGAGAAAAAGAGAAAAGTCTTCAAGGTGAGAAAGGAAAACCCGAACAGAGTTCAGCAATCCCTCCAGGGCATCAGCAAAATGAAGCAAGAGACTCCTACTTGGAAGATAATGCAGACAATGATGCCCAAAGCTAACAAAGAAAAGTTCTGGGTTGGATATCACAGAGTAACTAGGCAGCCGAAAACATAAAAATAAAATAAATCCCAGGATCAAATTATACAGCTGGGTGGCCCACCTTACTCTGGGAATTCTAAACAAAGAGGGTGCCTGGGACAGGAGACATGTGGCTCCTGGACAAGGAGCTTGTGGCTGTCCTACCAAAGCAAGTGAGGCTTCCTGGCTGCCCTGACTTGGGGGCACACCTCTAATCTATTTTATTTTTTATTAGAACTCAGCAGCAGCTCTATAAGAATAGGAAATGCTCGACTGGGCTTACGTCAAACAACGTCATCCAACGTCAAACAACGTCATCCAACGTCATCATCCATGGAAAATCCTGCCTTGTTCCCTCGGAGGACAGTAAATCATCGGGTCACTTTAATAAAGGGGAAGGCGGAACAGCAACCAGCAGAAACAAGAACAGAATAGACCAGGCAAAACCTCAACTGCTTTCCTAGGTAACAACCCTGTATAAAACTAACAATGAGAACTGGTACCTGATTCTTGTGTTCTAGCATTTGCAGGTATAAATTAAGGTGCATTTAAAATGCTGCTTTAAAATATCAGATGTGTCTTGGGTGAGGTGAGGATGTGCCTGGATTGTACCTTGTGTCACACAATGTCCAGGCTGCTTCCTCCTAGTGAAATATTCTGGAATGCATATTTGAAATCTGACAGCTACGTATTGAATGCCTCTAGTAAATGCTGAAATCATCTGAGCACTGTCGACAGAGTGAAAAAAGCAGACAAAATTTCTGCTTTTATGAAACTTTATATTACGATTGGTAAAACAGATTGTTTAAAAGTAAGTAGCATATACATCTTATATAAGCACTATAGAGAAAAGAAAGAGTAAAGCAAGGGAAGTAAGTAGTTTGTGATAAGAGCCCCTGTGTTTGCCACGCTCCAGGTGCTACTGGGAGGCCATCTTTGGACTGAGATACTGTCCATGGAGTGGGGAGTAGATTGATGGATGGATGGATAGGTAGATATGTTTTCTTACTGAAATATATTTTGAAGGTAAAGTTGACACAGCATGGCTTCTTTTTCTTTCTAATATAGAAATCCCATATATTTGATTTCTGTCTCTCTCTTTCTTTGTGTGTGTATATGTGTATATATATGTATATTATATATATTTATGATGGCCTATGTTGGATCCCCTGTGCAATTAAGTGAAAATGACATATTGCTGACCACAGAGACAGTAGAGAGTTACCCCATCATGTTATGCCTCTAGGATTTATTTCACTTATCACATCCATTCACTCATTTCTTTTACAAGTGTTTATTTAGCTTCTAAATCTCTTTAGCACAGCTCAGGGGGCTCTCACAGGAAGGAAGACTCTGAATCCATTGGTGTCAGTGGAATATGATGAGCAGCTGGCAGGTCACCTGTGGGAAGGAACCGGGTGGGGCAGAGTGTGGGATGGGGAGCACAGGGCAGATCCAGGCCTGCATGGATAGGCGTGGCCAGGGTGGCAACGCACCTACGGGGGCCTGGGACCATATGATCTTTGGTGCCGCTGGGAGAATGAGGTTTCTCACAAGCTCTCCAAAGACAACGTTCCTTGCTACACACAGATTCGGGATCCCTCCCTGGGGGCTGCTGACCCAGTGGGTGCATGGAGGAAGGGCCTGTGTGTAGGTCCACGGTACCCAGGGATTGTGATCACTGGGGGTTTGAGAGCTACTCTCCTAGGAGACAATGAAGGGGATAGGGGTGGGGCCTCTGGGTGGATAGGATGGAAAGGGTCACATGTAGGATGTGTGCGTGGACACAAGCAGGGACTTACCTGCCAACAATCAAGTCCTTCCTAAACAAGAAGGAAGGGAAGAATGGAGGGAGAGGTGAGGAGATGGAGCTGGGGTAGTTGTACCTTATTTTGGCAAGAATAAATAAAAATGAACTACCACAACACCACACACACACACACACACACACACACACACACACACACACACCTACTACTTCATAAATAAAGAACATTTTAAATAAAAGGTAAAAAGATACAATCTCACAAAAGAATAATAAAATCATTATGTTCCTTTTCAGTTACCACCGTAACAAATTATCACCCATTTGGTGGTTGAGAGTGGAACCACCTGATTGTCTCACAGCTCTGCTGACGTGAGTCTCTCTAGAACAGCCTTCATTCTGAAAGCTCTGGAAGGAACTTTGTCTCCTTGCCTGTCCAGCATGGAGAGGCTGCTCTGTTTCATTGGCTCATGGTACCTTCCTCCATCTGCAAGTCAGCTGTGATGGTCCCAGTCCTTTCTACATCCCATCTCTCTGACCTTCCTTCTGTGCACACACCTGCTTCTTCAACCCAACCTGAGAGAGGTTCTCCCCTTTGAAGGACTCAGACGATGCCATGGGACACAGTTGGAGGACCTAGGATGACCTCCCATCTCAAGACACTTAACTCAGCCCCATCTTGCAATGGAAGGTAGCATAACTATAGACTCTACAGACAGAAATTGGGGAGGGGGTGTTTCCTTTTGTGGGCCACAAATACGTCAAATTGAAATAGTCTAGCTTTTTGGAAATCTTCTTTCATTGTCCTGAGCTTTCTGACCTCCTTTTGGACAAGTGATGGCCCCATCTGGAAGCTTCAAAAACCCATGTTGAGGACCAGAGGCACCACATTCAG
This sequence comes from Marmota marmota marmota, assembly GCF_001458135.2. Lineage (NCBI taxonomy): Eukaryota > Metazoa > Chordata > Mammalia > Rodentia > Sciuridae > Marmota > Marmota marmota. The sequence continues at coordinate 11,256,887 of NW_026000026.1, read as the reverse complement.
AGAAGGGCTCTAACTCAGGAATAAAGGCTCGCATTTCTTTTAGTAAAGAAGAGTATTCTACAAATACACAGTTAACTTACCCAATATACTATATACGAGTAGAGGTGGCCTAATTTTTTTTTTATTCTCAAAGTTTACAATTTTTTTCAGTGTTATTTTTGTACTCAACATAAATTGATGTTCTTAAGAATGAAGGTTTTCAGTAACTCTTCCCGAGTTCGTTGCCAAAAGCTTTGCCTTTGGCAAGCCACAGAGCTCAAGCCTGCACATGCAGCATGTCGAAGTCAGTGTCCTTCCCCTCCCCTGCCTGTGGAAGATCTGCCTTTTCAGAGGAAGGCTGTGGGTTTGTGTTGATGCAGACAGAAAAACCCAGTTAGCACAAAGCTGGCCTGTGCCAGTGTGTTAGTCTTCTCTTCCAAACGGGAAAAAATTAAATAATGTCACACTGCTTAATAAATGAATCTGAAAGGAGTGAAGGGCTTCATTTAGAGGCAAGAAAAAGAGCAGAGAGATACATGACATTGTTTAATAGCTGAGAGAAATGGCTGAGCGCAGCACAAGTCCTGTCCCCTCTATCATTTCAGGATTTGCTAGATTTGTTTTACTCCTTTGCGACAGATGAAGTTTAATAAAGTCTATTTATTTCGATGGTTTCCTTTGACTTTGGTTTTAAGTCACTTTCCTCCAACTCTCAATTTCCCTGGGACTCCACAAAACCATCACTTAGCCCAAAAGTGAAAGAGGGACGAGAAGTTAAGACCACCCGGGTCCCTGTGCCCCTGGTACTGGCTGGTTGGTTTGGATCCAGCCCAGGGGAAGAGGGGCGGGAAGCAGAAGGTCTGTCTTCCATGATTCCCCAGTGGCTCCCCTTCCCACGTCATCTTCTGAATGAGTCACGGCAGTCCTTCCTGTCTTCCCACATATAGCCCACAGGGTAGCTACTCATGGGAAATCTAGCTTTTTAAGATAAAACGTACAACAGAGTATGAAGAAGAAATTAATTATTCAGACATTACTGTCCATCATTAACTTCTTGTGATGGCTAATTTTATATATCAGCTTGGCTGAGGGAGGAGGGAGCTGGTAATAAATCCTGGTGGGTCTCTGAGGGTGTTTCTGGAAGAAAGTGATGTTTGAATCAGTAAACTGAGTTAGATTTTAAGCATAAAGTTTAAGACAAAGAAGTGTTTTGAGAACCTGAGGCCATCCGTGTTTGAGTGAATTTCCTAAAATAATAAACACTCATTGTAAGAAATAAAGTATGAAAAAATAAAAATAGAAATGAAAAAAAAAAAAACCAGCTCCAAACCCAACAGGGAAGAACAAGTCATCACCTGAACCTTGTTCCAGATCTCCTGCTTTGAACCTAAGTGGACACCAGCTGGACAATGGGTGGACAAGATTGGAAGGAAGGAAGAGTACCCTGAGGAATTGTGATAGATGAGTTTTAAAGGAATTTTTATTTGTTTTAATTAGTTATACATGACAGTGGATTGCATTTATGCACTTTGATGTATCATACATAGATGGGATATAATTTCTCATTTTTCTGAGTGTACATGTTACAGAATCATATTGGTCATGCAGTCACATATACACATACAGTAATAATGTCTGCTTCGTTCTACTGTCTTTCCTATTCCAGCATCCCCTTCTCATCCCTCCTATCACTTCCCTCTACCTAATCTAAGGTAACTCTATTCTTCCCCAGTGCCCCTGGACTCAAGGTGGATCAAAGACTTGGGCACTAGAACAGAGACCCTGTGCCTAATAGAAGAAAAAAAATAGGCCCAAATCTTCACCACATGAGCTTAGGATCTGACTTCCTTAACAAGACTCCTAAAGCTCAAGAAGTAAAATCAAGAATCAATAAATAGCATAAATTAAAATACTTCTGCTCATCAAAGGAAACAATAATGAGGAGAGAGCCTACAGATTGGGAGAAAATCTTTATCACATGCATCTCTGATAAAGCATTAATATCTATATAAAGAACTCAAATTTAACACCAAAAAAACAAATAACTCAATCAATAAATGGGCTAAGGAACTGAAGACACTTCACAGAAGAGGAAATACAATTGATCAACAAATATATGAAAAAGCGCTCAACATCTCTAGCAATTAGAGAAATGTAAATCAAAACTACTCTAAGATTTCATCTCACTCCTGTCAGAATAGCAATCATCAAGAATACAGGCAACAATAAGTATTAGTGAGGACGTGGGGAAAAAGGAACACTCATACATGCTGGTGGGCTGTAAATTGGTACAACCACTATGAAAACCAGTATGGAGATTCCTCAAAAATTTGGAATGGAACCACCATTTGATCCAACTATCCCACTCCTTGGTTTATACCCAAAGAATTTAAAATCAGCAAACTACAGTGATGCAGCCACATCAATGTTTATAGCAGCTCAATTCACAATAGTTAGACTATGGAACCAACCTCGATGTCCCTCAATAGATGAATAGATAAAGAAAATTTGGTATATATACTCAATGAAATATTACCCAGCTTTAAAGAAGAGTGTGTCTTAAAAAATTGTGCTCTATATGTGTAATATGAAATGAATTGCATTCTGTCATCATGTATAACAAATCAGAATAAATAAAAAATAAAAAGAAGGATGAAATGATGACATTTGTCAGTAAATGGTTGGAGTTGGAGAATATCATGCTAAGCGAAATAAGCCAATCTCACAGAACCAAAGGGCAAATGTTTCTCTAATATGGATGATTTTTTAAATACAAAATTTAAGTATTTTGTTAAATATAAAAGGAAGAAACAAACAGAAGATAAAGTTATTCAAATGCAAATCAATGATTCCACCTCCAAATAGGCACTCTCAACCTCCCTAAAATTCAGAAATATTATACATAACATTAGTAATCTGTAGTCATTTTTAACCTGCAGTTTAACAATTCTAATTTAATGAGTTGAATGGTCGACTCTAAGATTTATTTTGACCCCCTTTGCTTCTTTCTAATTTGTTATTCAATCATTATAGTATTTTCACTTTTTTAGGTTTTTAGGTTTTCACTTTTTCACACACTCCAAATGTAATTTTTGTAGTGTTTATCATTAATTTTATATTAATATTCACAGAGATACACTCAGTGCAAACCATCAATCAGTCCTTTGCCATTTCCATTTGAAATGCTAGATTAATATCTGGAATGGCTGGATTGCATTTACAGGTAGTTTTGCAACAGGGACTGTCTGGGAGTTGCAGATTGAGACGGTTGGCCTCTTCCCTTGATAGCTGAACACCTCATTGTGTATAAGATGTTGTGCCCAACATCTTCCTTCAAAGCTCTATTAGCTCCTCAATTTCTTCTGAATGATGTCCCCACCTGCCTCCATTCCACCCTGAGTCCTTGCTAAAGCCATAATCACGTGACTGATTCTGACACATACCTCCTTTAAATGCAGAGTTCATTTTTGCTCCATGTAGAGTCTGTGCCTTATTATGATTAAGTCATGAAATCATTCATTTGGCAAATGCTTGTGGAGTATATAGTACACGTCACACACTGGACTGAGCGCTGAGCTCACACTGGACTAGGCACATAAGGGAGGCAGGATCCTGTCCAGGCCCTCAGACAGACGGCGCCCCCTCGAGGGGAGTACAGTCAAATAAAAAGACAACCGAAAGATAAGATATACTATATTACAGGGCTGCAATAGAGAGACCTTTAGGGTGCTGAAAGAGAATAGGATCCACTTTCACATGCATTTTTATTATCATCTTTTACTTCCTCTCATGGAAAAATGGAAAAAGACTGGGGGAGGGATGGTGAATTTTAAGGTCACCAAACAGATCAAATGTCCCTGAAAGAGTTTCTCAAAACTGGCACTGTTGACATTTTGGGAGAGCTGGTTTTTTTGATGTGGGGGCTGCACCATGCACTTTTGGTTATTTTAGGGCACCCCTGGCTTTTACTCAGTGGATGATGGTAGAATCTTAAGCATCACTAAGGTGACAGACAAGAGCTCTGTCCTATGCCAGTCTTTGCTTGCTTTCCTTGTTCAATACAGCATCAGCTCTGGGCTTATTATATATGGACTGTAGTATGTGGAGGACTGTTCCTTCAGTGCCTGTTTAGTTCAGCATCTTTTTCATGAAGCAATGTTGAATTTCATCTAGTGGTTTTTCTTTGAACCTCCTTTTTTTTTTTTTGGTTTTATTTGTTAATTGTCTTGCGGAGTGGAGACACCTGCTGGTGAGTTATTTTTGTCCTTTTGATTCACTTGCCCACCTCTTGTTATCCTCTTGGAAGGTTAGGAGGGTGAGATTGATGAACTTATTATCTGTAAGCCTCCACGTTGCTGTCACTCTGAGAAATGACATTGTTCTAAGTTGATGGTGGGGGGTCCCCATGTTCTGGTCATCAACTGTGCTGCTCAGCAAATCAACAGTGTACGTTCTCTCTGCAGCACTGAGTAACTGCATATGTTATTATTATTAATATCTTTATCTTATTTCCCTGGTTAAATACATCACAGTTGATATTTTCATGGTATGACCCAAGGAGTTCATTGGTCAAAAAAGTGATCTGAAGTGGGTGTCCTGGCAGATAGTCTGGTGATGATCAGTGGGCAGATTAAATCCACACCTCCAATTCCTGACACTGACAAAATAATTATAATAAAATACAGCCTGTGGAGTTTCATCTTCAAACTGATTGAAAGTAGGGGGGGGAAAACAAAATTGCTAAATGTTTGCATGAAAGACAACATTTTGTCAAATTGAAGCATTCACATCCTGTGTTTTAAAGGAGATATTAATTTAATGGGCTTTTTTTCTCAAAAAGGTACTCAAATTCTGTGTCATCATTTGCAGCTGGGCATATAAATCTATAAGTGTGCTGAACTAGACATTACAGAAAAGTGAGAGTGAATTAATTTCTGCTGTTTCATTTCATAAATTAGAGTAAGAAGAAACTGTCCAAGGCCAAAGTGCTAATTTATTTAACACTGTTGAGAGCTGTGTTCTGCACGCTTTACAAATGCTAATTCATTTGATTTTCATATCAACCCTCTGAGGTAATGCTTATTTTTTATTCTTATTTTTCAAATGAGAAAAGAAAGGGACAGAGAGGTTAAGGAACCTGCTCAATGTCACAGGGCAAATGCACAGTGTAACCTGGATCAGAGCAGCTAGTCTGGGCCCAGGTGGGTCTCTGTTGTCAATCACTTATGGCTCTCTCTCAACAAAAGGAGCCTCAAGTTTGTAATCCTGAACAAATCGATTGCAATTAGAGTTATATTTACACATGTAGTATAAATCCTACGTAGATTTATAGGCACTATTTTGAGGAAAACTCACTTTCACTTCCAGGATGCAATTGACAGTTGTCTGGAAGCACCCACAAGGCTCAGGGCACACCTCTAGCAGTCCTCAGCCTGAGATTAATGCTGCGCCTGGGACTAGGGACAAGGGCTTTCCCAGTCTTATTTATTGAGTCCATGCAAGGGGCCTTGGACGCTCTTTCCAACATACAAGAGCTTTTTTAGCCCGTACCCTTGGGCCCTTTGCTCTACCTAGTGTCAATAAATGCTGGATAATGTGAATTAGTTTAATTTTACAAACAATGTACTAAGATACAAGCTAGTGTAATTTATGATTAGTCATTTCAAGTTTATGGTAATTACAGATTTGCACACAGCTGTAAGAAGTAGCACAAGCTATACCCCGTACCATGTACCCAATTTCCTCTGTGGCAGGATCTCGCAGAACTATGGAACAGCATCACAACTGGGACATTGGCACTGACACAACAGTCCCTTGGCCTAGGATACCTCAAAGTGACATAGGTCCCTTCCATAGACCTATCCCTCCAGAACTCCTGGCAGTGCCTAATCTGTCATTTATTTCCATAATTTTATGACAACTAAAATGCTATATAAATGAAATCATACAGTACAAAATCTCTGAGGTCTCATATTTTCATTCAGTATATTTCTCTGGAGATTCATATGAGTAGCTCGTTTCTTTTCAGTGTTGAGTAGTATTCCACAGATGTACCATATTTTGGTTAACCACTTTCATGTTAAAGGACATCCGGCTTATTTTTAATTTAGAGGTTATTCCAAATAAAGTTGCTCTAAACATTAATATGTAGGTTTTTGTGTGAACGTAGATTTTCTTTTTCCTGGCATAAATGCTCAAAGTTGGGATTGATGGGTAATGTAGTAGTTGCATGTTTAGTTGATGAAACATCCCATCAGCAATATGAGTTCCCTAGTTTTTCTCTGTCCTTGATAGTATTAAATTTTGTAACTAATTTTTTTTAATATTTATTTTTTAGTTTTAGATGGACACAATATCTCTATTTTATTTTTTTAATGTGATGTGGAGGATCAAACCCAGTGCCTCACACATGCCAGGCGAGCGCGCTACCATTTGAGCCACATCCTAAGCCCTGTCACTATTTTTTACTCCAATCATTTGACTATATGTTTCCTGATTTTAATTCTTATTTTCATGATGCCAATAACCTAAAACACTTTCTTTTTTAATTTTTGTTTTAGCTGTAGTTGGACACAATACCTTTATTTTATTTACTTATTTTTATGTGGTGCTGAGGATCAAACCCAGGGCCTTGCACAAATAAGGTGAGTGCTCTACCTCTGAGCTACAACTCCAGCCTCTCAAACACTTGCATATGAATATTTGCTATTTGTACATCCCTTTTGATGAAATACCTCTTCAATTATTTTGCTCATTATCTAAGTGGACTTTTTAAAAAATGTTTTCTGAATGTTCACTATATATTCTTTATCTTTGTCAGATATGTGGCTTGCAAATATTTCCTGACAGTCTTTCTTTCCTCTTTATAAAGACTTTTGCAGGAAAATGTTTTTAATTTTAATGATGCTCAATTTATCGATTTTCCCTTTTATGGACTGTGCTTTTAATGCCAGGTCTATGAACTTTTTGCCCAGCTCTAAATCATGAAAATTTGTGTCTTTATTTCTTTCCTTAAAAGTTTTAGGTTTCAGGTTTTACATTTACAGCCATGTCTATTATAGATAATTTTTGTACAAGATGGTGACATAGATCAAAGTTCATTTTCTCCTTTTTTTTCTCCCTTGATATTGTTATTTCAGAATCATTTACTGAAAAGACTATCTTTCCTGCACTGAATTGGTTTTGCACTTTTGTCCCAAATGATCGGACACATGTGTGCGGGTCTGTTGCTGGATTCTGTTCGGTCCCTTTGCTCTGTGTCTGTCTGTCCTGCCAGTACCCAAAGGTCGTGGTTACTCTGACTGCCATAACAGTTGAATTTGGACAAACTGGCTCATCTCACCTTGTTCTTTGTTTTCCAGGTAGTTTTAGTTTCTTTGCCTTTTCATCTGTATTTTGGAGTAATATTGTCTTTATAAAACATCTTTCTGAAGTTTTGATAGGAGTTACACTCAGCAAGCATAGGAAACTGGAGGGCAGAGTCTCTGTACTGCGTTGACTCTTCCAGCACGAGCAGGCCGTCTCTCCATGATATTGTTCGTGTGTGATCGTATTTTCTTGGCCTAGCAGCTGTAGACCTGTGGATTTCTGAAATTACAATGGTGTTGCATTTTTAATTTCAATGTGTGCATGTTAATTACTTATATAAAGACATACAATTGGTTTTTTAAATGTCTATCTTGTGTACTGTGGCCCTGCTCAACTTTTATGTTCTAGGAGGTTCTGGCTCTTACTCTTCTTCCTCACCTTCCCTTCTCCCATGTTGTCCTTTCCTCTGTCCTTCCTCCCTTCCTTCCCTCCCTCCTCCCTTCCTTCTGACTTCCTTCCTTCCCTCCTCCCTTCCTTCCTTCTTACTTCCTTCTCTTCTTCCTCCCTTCCTTCCCTCCTTCCTTCCCTCCCTCCCTCCTTCCTTCCCTCCCTCCCTCCCTCCTTCCCTCCCTTCCTCCCTTCCTTCATCTGTTCCACTGATCTTCCCTCTATCTTTGACTCCCCCTCCCCTTTCCTCCTTAGCTTTGCTCTAGCTTCCACATATGAAAGAAAACAGTTGACCCTTCATGTTCTGGGTCTGGCTTATTTCACTCAGCATTAAGTTCTCCAGTTCCATCCATTTACNTTCCTTCTGTATACTTGGGGATTCCACACACAGACACTCACACTGTCCTGAAATAGGCTGCTCCTCGCCTCTCCTTTGTGACCCAGGCTCTTTACTTCCTCCTCTTGCCCTCCTGCACCGCTGACTTAGAGTGGCTACAGCCCACATTTCTCAGCCATAGAGAAGGCATCCAGTCTTCCACCATTAATACAGCATTAGCTGCAAGGTTTTAAAGATGCTCTTTATCCACTTGGAGAAGTCCCCCTTTATTCCCATTTTTATGAGAGTTTTCATCACAGGCAGCTTTTGAATTCTGTCACTTGCCTTTTCTGCAGACTGGGATATCATCACACTGTTTGTCTTTAGTTTGTCTTTAGTGAATTACATTGATAGATTTTTTTTTGAACATTGAACTAGCTTTGCAATGCTGAAATAAGCTTGATGTGGTCATAATGGATGATTATTTTTATACATTGCTGAATTTTACTTGTGGGTGTTTTGTTAGGATTTTTGTATTTGTATTCATGAAGGATGTGAATTTGCAATTTTCTTTTTTTGCACTGCCTTTGTCTATTTTTGTTATTAGGGAGAGACAAGTTTATAACATGTACTGGAGACTACTCTGCCTCTTGCATACTCAGAAAAAAGTATGCAGAATTGGTGCTAATTCTCCTTTTAATATTTAGTATAATTATCCAGTGAACTCAACTGCAACTGAGAATGTCTGTTTTGGGAACTTTTAAATTATTAATCCAGCTCCTTAGCAGCTATAAGGCTACAATTACAATTTATCTATTTTATATTGAGTGAGTTTGGTAGTTTGTATTGTTCAAGGAATTGGCCCATTTTATCTATGTTACCAAAGAGATGCCTGAAGTTCATTATACTATTCCTTTCTTGTCATAATTATTTATCTGTAGGGTCTTTAGTGATCCATGGATTATTGAGTGGTATGATATTTTATCATAGCTGATCAACATACTCTTTTTGTGGTGGGGGGATACTGGGTATTGAACTCAGGGGCACTCAGCCACTGAGTCACATCCCCAGCCCTATTTTGTGTTTTATTTAGAAACAGGGTCTCACTGAGTTTCTTAGCACCTTGCTGTTGCTGAGACTGGCTTTGAACTCTCAATCCTCCTGTCCCAGCCTCCTGAGCCACTGGGATTATAGGCATGCACTACCGCGCCTGGCTAACATACTCTTTATGATTTAGTTCTGTCAAAGTTTTTTAGCATTATTTCATTTTGATATGTCCTATTTTGGCATATGTTCTGTGGCACTTAAAAATAATGTGTACTCTACTGTTTGTTTGTTTTTTTTTTTTTTCGTGAAGTGTTATGCAGTGCTCACTAGATTCTGTTGGTTTTTGGTATGGTTGAGTTATTCTATATCCTTGCTGACTTTCTGTCTAGTTGTTCTATCAAATTTTCAGGGAAGGGTGCTGAAGTCTCCAAATATAATTAAAAATTAATCTATTTTTCTTACAGTCATATCTTTGTTTGATTTACATATTTTGTATCCCTGTTTCCTGTTTCCATATACATTTAGGTTTGCTACACCTTCCTGATGGGTTTACCCTTTTCCCAGTAAATATTGTTCATCTCAAGTCTCTTTTTTGAAGCAAAACTGTTTTCTTTTAATTAATATCTGTACAATAAATCATTTTCCATTCATTTATATTCAACTTGTTTGCATCATTTTACTGGAAATGAGTTTCTTTTAGACAGCATGAAGTTGGGCCAAGTTCTTTCATCTACAGTGCCAATGTCTTTAATTGATATAGCCCATTGACCTTAAATATAATTATTGATATATTAGGGCTTAAGAGTATGCCATTTTATTTTTGTCTCATTCTGGTTTTTTGGTTTCACTATTTTATTCATTTGTTTCTGATTTTCTGTGGCTTACTTGTACATTCATGGGAATTCCATCATAATTGACCAATAGTGTTTTTTGTGTATCTCTTAACATATGATTTTAATGGAGAATTTAGGTAACACATTTTGCATACATAACTTTATAATAGTCATTATTCAAGCAACTTCTGTTCAAGGAAACTATTGGGAAAAAAACTCTATATATGTTTATATCCCTTTGCCCTCAATCATCTAAATATTATTGCCTTAAATAGATTCTGTAAATGCATTTATAACTATATTAGGAGGTAATAAATTTTTACTCTCATGTTAAATATAATTTTAAACCTAAGACAGATGAAAAGTCTATCATATTTATCTATATCTATACTTATGTTTAATACCTACTTTCTTCTCATTGTTCTAAATTCATTTTTCTTTTCTCACTTTCTTTCTGTTTAGAATATGTTCTTCCGGCATTCCTTTATGGTAGATGTACTGGGGACAAATTCTTCAGTTTTCCTTCCTCTAAGCATGTCTTCACTTTCTCTTAATTTCTGAAGAGTATTTTTTTTTTCTGGACATAGGATTTTTCATTGAGAGTTCTTTTCTTCTATCCCTTGCAAAATATTCTGTAACTGTCTTCTGACCTAGAGGGTTTCAAATAAAAAAAAAAAAATCTGCTATCATTTGCAGTGATTTCCCCTTCAGGGTAATATGATTTCATTCTTTTCTCTTTACTTTCAAAACAAAAAAGCACTGTCTTTGGTTTTCGGATGTTGTGCTGTCTTGATGTGAATATCTGATCTTTGGTGTCTCCACTTTTGTTAGGTTTCAGAACTAACATTGGGAAATTGGTAAAATTTTCAACAACTACTTGAGTACCTTTGTATTCCCACCCTCTCCCTCCACTGTGACTCCTGTGGTCTCAGTGTTGGATCATTTGTTATTTTCCAACAGACCACGAGGCTTATGCCTCTCTGTTATTGAGACCATGTCACTCCTGGTTTCTGGTGCTTTCCTGTGTCCCCTCCACTCCATGGTTGAGTACAAGAGAGACTGGTGTTTGTTGAAACTATTTCTGTGCCTGGGTGTTCTGTCATTCTATTGTGCTCCAAACACATTTGGAGTCACTTGTGGAAGCGTTTTGTGACGGCTACTTCCAACTATTCCTCAGCTAACATCTATGGCATTTGGTGTTGCGATCTATTGATTTTTTAATCCAATTTGAGAGACTCCTGGCTTCTTGGAAAGACTAAAATTTCGTTATTAAAAATATAATCTTTGGGATATTATGGTATGGATTCCTCAACCTTATTTAAATTCAACTTAATTTTATTTTAGCTTTTTTTTTTTTTTTAGTCTTTGTGTTGTTTGTTTTGCTTGGCTTTCTGACACCAATATTCCAAAGATAGGGGCCTCCATTTTACTAGAGCCAGGTGGAGATAAAAATGCATGTCCCCATTTGGACTCACTTGATGGAAGGGGGCCCTCCTGCTGCTGTTCAGAGTTGGAAGTTCTGGCTTCCCAGTAGGTCTACACTGAGAGTTTCCTTGGGTGAGATGGCTTTTAGTGCCACGTGACTGCTTCCCACATCTCCACTATTGATGTCATGTTGGCAGTGAAGGCCTTGCTATTGCTGGGTGGTAGTGAAAGTGCCAACTCTCCCTTGGGGTTACTGTGACACCTCTGCAGTTGGGAGGATGACCTTCACTGCAGGGCCAGGGTGGACATCAAGGCTCCTCTGATACCACGGGAGGAAGCCATTACCCTGTACTGGGGGGTGAAATCATACCCACAAACCCTCCGTGATAGTAACATGGCAGGGGTCAGGGAATCTCGTTACAGGCTCAAGAGAGCTGAGGTCCAGGCTTCCCACTCAGCTTTTCTGGCATGAATGGGAGGATGTCCACACATTCGTCTTGGGTACTCAGCTCACATGGAGCAGTTCTTGTCCAGAAGCTGTCTGTCTTGCAAAGCTTCCTCTCCCCTGATCCGTTGACTGGAGACAGCAGGCTTTTCTTGGGGATTTTTTTTGAAGGGAGGATGTGTTGCTAGTTTTCCCACATTTTGCCAGCTTCTTTGCCTCCCAATCTGGGGTAATGGATCAAAAGGGAAACCCCGGACCCACCACTCTGTCATTGCTTGGATCCCTAGGTCTCTAGCAGACCTGTCTGCAGGGTTTTTTTTTTTATTATTATTTGTTTGTTTTTCTTTTTGTTTTTAGTTTTCAAGCCTTCTTTTGTTTGCTTGATATATGACATCTTGGGTTGCTAGTTGTACTTAAAGGAGGGATGGGGAAATGCCGTCTTCCCAGAGGCAGCAGTCACAGTATAATTTCGAAGGTAGAAATTTACCCTCATTTTCTACAGTAGCACCACCGTGAGCTGCTGAGCCGCTGCTTTCTCCTTTCTTTTTTTGCTAAAAGAGCCTCACCTCTGTTGCGGTATCTAGGAGTGACTTCTCCAGCTCTGGAGGAGGAAGCATGACTACAATGATTCAGTCCCCTCTGTCATTCCTTAGTAATATGCTGGCATGCTGGGTCTTCGGGGACAGAGGAGAAATTTTCTAGGAAGCTTCTAGAAGGAGTTCATCCCTCAAGAAAGGAACAGAGACTTTAGGGAAGAACGGTACTTCTCCTTCTGCTCTCAGAGGGTGTGGAACTGCAGTTAGCTATTGTGGGAGGAAAGACATTTTGATTTTAATGTCCCATTTAGTGCTTATCACAATGCTCTTATTGTCCCCATTTAACTTGTGAGAAAATGCAGGCATGGATAGGTTAAGTTATTCACCCACAGTCATAAATCAGGTAGAATCATGTTGAACCTGGGATCCCATCTCCCACTGTATGATAGTGCCACACCCTAGTCAATCATGCCATGGGGCCTCTGGTTTGGTTTTTTACTTCCATTAGCATGCCTGATATCTGCCAGCTGAAGGGTGCCCCCTCTCCAGGCACAAGAGAGACTGAGGTCCCTGTAGGTTTCCCTCTGCATCTGTGTCTGGCTTTTGCATTGTGGCTTTTTACTTGAGCTCATGAGGCTGTCTCTCTCTTTTAAATTGGCCAAACCCAGCTAATCAGTTTGTTGTCCCTAGGTCACTAGAGTTGACATTATGGCAGTGATGAGTTGGTTTGATTATCGTGTTTTAGAGTTAAGCCTCTAATTAGACCAAACCACAGCTAGATTCTGCTGGTGCTTTGATATGTTTTGGGATGCTCACTTGGCACTCTTGTTTGAATTGGCCAGCCATCTCTTGTTTGTTCCATGCTCTAGTGTGATCCCCAGGTCTGAGACAGAATATGACGGACCATGAGATGCATTTTTTTTTCCACCAGGAGCCCTACCTGTGACTGTGAATTCCAGTTTCTTTTCACAGTAGCCAGAGCTTCACCTTAATCCCCAGGTTCTTCCTATCACTGCTCTTCTTCCCTCTCATGAACCATGCCCCCTGCTTGCCATTTGTGTTTGCCTTGAGCAGAACGGCCTCTCAAATGGGAATCGCAGCAGCTGTGGATGAACGGTGTAGAGTCACATCACTGGGATTAAGGTGATGTGAAAAGTCAGTCTTGACTTGAAATGTAAATCATTCCCAAGTTTGTGTTCATATCAAGGGCTCATCGTTTTCATAGCTTGTCAACTCTCAATGAATAGCCAGGTCGCTTGCCGGGATTAAAATGTTGTTGTGCTGTCCCCACCCCCTGGCAAGTCTGGTTTCTTGGGACTGTTGCACCTGCTGTTTCTTTCTCAGGCATGGTGCCCCTATTTCACAGCGAATTTCCCTCTACTCTCATCCTTTACATCTCTGTTCCCCTTTTACTTCCTCCAGAAACTGTTTCTGTATGTTGGCTGCCACTATTATGAGCTCTTCTTTGAAATATTTATTTTATTTTTATGGTAGTGATTATTTGTTGTGGTTGGTGAGCTCATCTGCAACCACCCTCCCAGACAGCAAGCTGCAGAAGAATAAGGACAGGTATATCACTCATTCCTGTCTCCCCAGCACCCAGCACAGAGTGCAGATGAGGTCTCTTCTCAAGCCATGCAAGGTAACACATGGACAGATAAATACAGCAAGTTGCAAAATAAAGAAAAAAATAAAGCAGCACTTTACTATAAGTGAATGACATGGACTTCTTTAGCTTTTTCTAGGGGAATAGAAATTCAAAGAAAAATGTAGAAGGAAAATACAAATATGCCCACCGTGGATTACAGCGTATTTCTGTGCCCAGTAGACTATTAGTGTCAAGCCTCCATCCGGTCAGTTAGGAGCACACATGCCTTATTAAAACAGCACCTTCGGGCTCATACATAGACCTTACTTGAACATGAAGTGCTGAGGTAGTTGTTACCCAGTGGGAATGAAATGACATAGCTTTCTTTTCCTTTGTGAAAGTTAGAAAAAGAGGAAAAAAAAGAACACTAGGGGAAAAGGTGGTGGTGGGGTAGATTTCATAAAAATAGAAGGGAGACAGGTAGAACAGAGGAAGGGGATAAAGGGAAGGGAAGGTGGAGGTAATTGAAATGGAATTGACCAAACTGTACTGTTGTATTGCATGCATATATGAATATATAATAATGATTCCCACTCTTATGAATAATTATAATGCACCTATTAAATGCAATATTCCCTCCAGAATTTCAGTCACTTGAACACCATCTTTTGAAGTCATGAAGGCTGTATGTGGCAGATCACTGGGTGACTCTCACTCCCCAGGTATCATGAGCTCAAAGCTGGTGGTGTTTCAGGTGACCACTGATTGCCTTCTTGGAGGGTTCCCAAGTTTTGCCCATGGGCCACAGATGCCAGCCATTGTCTGTAAGGTATGACAGAACAGTTTACCTTCAACACTGACAGACCTCATCTCCATTAATTCTCCCAACAGAACCAGGAGGAAGTACTGTATTCCATATCACCACGTTGGGGAGAAGAAATTGTAGTGCACAGAATATAAGGATCTTGTCCATGACCATCAGCCAGAAGAGTTAGAGCTGAGTTTAAATCCAGCCAATCTGATTTCTGAACTCCTTGACCTTTCCTTGCCTGAATGAATATTGACCAATAAATTATCAACTAAAAATATAAAGAAAGAGTAAAAGAGCCTAAAATTTCATCAGGCATTTAGAGAATATGAAATAAGTAATCTACATTATTATCTACATTAAGTAAACTAGCAATAATTAGTAAGCACATTAAGGAACAGAGACAGACTCAACCCAGGAGCATTACATGTTGAGATCCATTTACTTCTTTGCCCAGTGGTCTTTATACAAGAACAGCCCTGGGATATGAGCTATTTATTTCTCCTCTACATCTCAAGTTGCCATCTTAATTGGAATGTTGGTGCAACCTTAAGGGAAAGACTTGCCCCCAGTCTCCAGTCAAGCGTGCATGGTATTCCAAATGTTTGCCTTCCCTGAACAGATCAGCGCCTGCTGCAGTTCTCATGGCTAAAATACTGTGTCAGTCTGACATGGCCATAAACACGATAACTGCCAAATTTATAGACCAGCAAAGAAGGCCAGAATTTCAATTATTAGTGAACCAAAGAAACCATCCTCAATAAAGAAGATCTAATGAAAGGTGTCTGAGGAAGGGAGGGGGTGGAGGAAGCGGTCCAATGACCCACTAAATGCTCTCATGGTTTCGCCTCCAGCTGGTCATATGGAGTATGGGAGGACTAACGCTGATTTTTATCAGCAAGTACCTGGGCTTTTAGTGTAAGCTGGCAGGCCTTCTGAATGTGTTTATTTCACAGTGCCATGCTTTTGAATTTTTGAAGATAAGCGCTAGAAAACAAGCACCTTTTAGACTTTCTTTCTCTTTAGAAATAGTGATAAGAATATTAAAATATGTATGAGCCAGCTCCTTGGTTCTCTGATCCCCAGGATTTTTTTTTTTCCCCCTGTGGCAGCTCTAAGAGAGGAAGCATGGAAAGATCTCATAGCTAGTCCTTGGCCTCAACTTCAAGATCAGGGTTTCGCCTTGGGACGTCCTAAGACAAGATTGAGATACTCAGCTGTTTCTGACTCTATGGACAACTGAGGGTGTTTGACTTCCTGGGCTGATGAGTGGGGTCTTGGGTTGACCTGTGCTGACTTTCCTGGCTTCCAGGAACATTTGCTGAGATGTGAATCACTCTCAGTCTCTCCTCTGAGAGTTCAGCCTCCCCAGCCACACTCTACTGGAGTCTTTGGAAAACCCGAATTCTTTCACCAAAAACTCTGAATGGAAGTGGTGAGACATTTGATTTTAACATGAAGGAGCTTCATGACCCGTTCCTGGGATCAGAGACCAGGGCCTCTCTCAAGGTGTTTGAAAATAGCGAGAGGGTAGGAGAAAAATGAGAAGGGAGAGTGGGCGGCAGGGGAGCACAGCGTTTCTCTCTGCAGGGATTAGTTTAAGCGGCTGATACAGAAGAACCTAAATTAAGAGTAGTTAAGAAAAGACTGGAGAGGA
The DNA here is from genome assembly GCF_001458135.2 of Marmota marmota marmota. NCBI lineage: Eukaryota > Metazoa > Chordata > Mammalia > Rodentia > Sciuridae > Marmota > Marmota marmota. The sequence continues at coordinate 11,240,498 of NW_026000026.1, read as the reverse complement.
CGCCCACATCAAGTTCCGGGAATTAGTCCAAGCATGGAGTTTCAAGGTTGCCTTTTCTTGTTGTTCATTTCTTGTTGTCTTTTAACTTTTCACTATCCTTCTCCACCCCCTCCCCACAAGGCTTCAATTGCAGCTATGGAGGACACAGGAAAGGGGGAGACAGGAGGTTCCCTTTAAGGAGACTTCACCTCCCTGTAGTGCCTTTGTCAGTTCCTGGCCACATGGTGATATCAGGATTGGCACACAGGGACACTTCAGTCAGTCATGTACCCTGATGATATTTTGGGGAAGATGGGAAGAGCAGATATTTTGGGAAACAACTATTAGAGAGAGTCTGGATCATCTATGAGACCTGACCTGTGGAGCTGGGAAGGGAAAAGGTGAATGAAACCCATGAGGGAAAAGGATCTGTGACAAGGAGAGAAAAAAAATTCCCTTTGGGGCTCAATCCTGATTCTGCTCACTTGAGTCCCAGCTGCTTCCTATCCCAGGGTTCCCTGGGGTACCTCTGCTCTAACATTGAAAAGCCTCCTCTTCAATTTCATCCAGCTCAAATGATTTTTGTTGCTTAAAATCAAGTCTTTATAAACACTTTCTTTGTGACATTAATTATTTACAGTGCTAAAAAACAAGGTTGCCATCTGACCTCAGAGTAGTGTTGTTTGACTTATTCTATGTGAGAAAGGAGGTCACCTTCTGGTCAACACCCCTGGAGAGATCCCTGTGCCCTTGGGCAGTCATCAGATAGACTCTCTGGACCCCAGTGGGGTCCTATCAGCAAGGCTGGCAAGAATATTCTCTGAAGATCCTGGTTGGACAGGATACATTGAATGACAGTTGGACATACAACATTCATGTTTGAAGATCCCCAGTTGAATCTAGATTTGTAATGATTCAACGTAGAAGAAAAATTGAAGTCTTATATCTTGTGTCTCAAGTTTGCTGACTCATTTGAGTACCACACTAATACTGAACCAATGTCCTTAGACTTAACTTGACTCAACCTTTTAATGATAATTTAATGATAAGCACATATATCTATCTTAATCCTGCAGGTATCACCAATTTCACAAGACTGCATGTTATACAGTAGGTATGAACTAGCTTTTAAATATTTTCTAGAATTATTTTGTCTTGAATCAGGGCCCTCACTATAGACCTTATTAAGGGAGATATCAATTGTGTAAAAATTTTAAGATAATAGACTAATATATAAACAAGATACTTCTCTAGTAGTTTCTGGATTCACCTTTGGTACAAAAAATGAAAATCGAATGGAGACCAAAACAAAATGTTCGTATAATAAAACTGACACTTGAATTTGTGCCCAAATCACCAACTAGTAAATTTTCCCACTGTAATCCAATTTGCTTGCTCTTCTAACACATGGTATGTTTTAAAAAGTACAACCAAACAAGAGTTTTAATAGATATCTTTATGATGAACATTAAGAAATTTTTGTTTAGTCTTAAGAAACCATGCAAATATGTGTGCCATATACTTTATATGCTCAATATTTATGGTGATTTGTATAGCCTTATGTTTATTCATGTTACATTTACAAAACTAATCTGTTCAGAAAATATTTGAGGTCATTCTTGGTGCCAGGTGCTGTGAATCAAGGCAGATGAGACAGCCCACGCCCACAAAAGACACATTATCACAAGGGGAAATCAAGCATAAAAATGAATTGTTGGTGATACAGCACTAAAGGCTTGGTGACAGCATCTGTCCATAGGTGATATAAAGAGGAGGGGTGTCCATTTGTATTGTTGTGTCCAGAGACAAAGCTAAGGCCAAATCTAGATGATTAGGTGCTTCATGAATGGTTTTTGGTGGTGACAACAGACTTGACTTAGAAAGCACAAGACAGATAACTTGTATTCTGGTGCTCTCAGGACTGTCAGTGCAGAGAGAATTTCTCCAGCAAGAACAAGATTCAATTGGAGAAAATTATTGTTCAGTGAACTGTTGCTCAAACTTGACCAACAATCTCGCAGCTGAGGTACGTTCACTTCAATATCAGAGAATTTCTTATACAAAAAGGGGAAAAAGAAACCTTTGCATGCTGTCTGTTCTCTAGGTGAACCCAGACAGAGGACCTGCTTGTGTTCTGAAATATCTTTGCATGCATGGAAGAACTAATAAGATTCATGCCCCTGAAAATGTGTGAAAGTCAGTGGGACACAAGGGTAACTGTTAACCCATGCTCCTGGGGTTGCAATGCACCACACAGTTTTATACCATATTTGTGCTTGAGCTATTTTCATAACCCTTGCTACACATCCCCAATCTGGCATCCTTTCAAGCCAGGCCCAATGCCACATTTCCTTCCCAGCTGTTCCTGATTCTCCTAAGATTCTGGTTGGGTTGGGTACATTGGAGGACAATCACACGTAACATACACTTTTAAAAATCACCCGTTGAATGTAGATTTACAATGACTCAATGCAGAAGAAAAATTGGGGTTCCATGTCTTACGTCCAGTGTTTGCTAACTTCGAACTTAATTCAATACCACGCTAATACTAGTCCAATGACTTGGCCTTATACCTGATCAATAACTCACTTATAAAGGGATATTCTTCCATTAATTCATAATTAATTAATTCTTATCACATTTATTAAGCAACTACAATGTAGTAGTGGTGAAACAGGCACATTATGGACCTCATAGGGCTAACAGCTCAGGACATCAACGCATGATTTAGCAATTAAATAGACAAGGTAACAGACATGGCTCATAATGGCAGTGCCATAAAGCAGTTCCATTGTGACAGAGTAAAGGGGGTCAGGGTTGAGATACTTATAATGGAAATCAGGAGGGGCTTCTCTGGGACACTAACGTGTCACTCACACAGACTTAGTCTCTCACTACACTGTATGATTTTTATATCTCAGTGTCACAGGGGGCCTGTCAATAGAAGGGGCTCCGCAGCAATTGTGGATAGAAGCTATGGCACTTGCATTGCAGGGTTGCATTGCAGAACATGGGACTCCAGGCAGGGGATGCTGAGCCATTAAGCCTGGGAATTTCTCCTCTTAGGTCTATGGCACCAAGTATTTATTGATTTGTATTATGTGTTGAGATTTGAGAGATAATGAGTCATGATATTTTTCTTCCCCTCTGAGTTCTGCACCAACTGCAAAGTAAAAGAAGAAATCAGACAGTTGAACATCAAAAATTCAGGCTTTTTTTTATTAGTTTTTTATTCTAGTGGACATTTATTTGGAGTGTTCTTCTTCCATCTGCAGTCAATTCCTAGCTATGTTGCTTCCTGAGTGGGACTCTTGGGACAGGTTCATCCCAAGAAAAGCTTGGGTCTCAAGAGCAGAGGAGACATTTATTCAGATACCAAGAATCACCTTCTTATACCACCAGGTGCTGACCCCAGACCCACATCCTTCACCCAGAGGCACTTGCAACACAAAAGCAGAGACAAAGCCAACCCATGGGCCAATTCAGGGGAAAAAGAGACTGCAGCTATGTCACCTGCTCCAATCAATGCACGGATCTACCAAGTGTAGAATGGATTATAGACCAGAGACTGCCCCTCTCACAGCTTTTGAAAGGCAAGAAGTTCCTACATGTGACTGAAATGGAAGCTCAGGGAAAGAAAAAATGCTTCTCCTCTTGAATATTTAGTAGTATCCATCACTAATTATCCACAGCAATGTCCCAGCCATCTTGACCACTCTTCAGTGCTTTCCAAGGATACAGAAGTTTTTCTAGCATCATGGTTATTTTTTACAGGAAGGGTGGCAGAGGTTATTTTGACAGGCAGAAGGAAAATTCTCAGATCTGTGTGATGTTATCTGTTTTCATTTACCACCTGCATTGGAGAAACAGAATTGATATTTAAGTGATATGAATCCAGTATTAAATATGGACTCCTACAGAGTCTGAGTGACTACCTGGTCCTTCCCAAGTCCTTAAAGCTTCTATTATTAAGAATTCCCTGTGACATAACTCATCAGGGAACAAACAAAATGACAAAAATTTTGGAAGTATATTGGGTCAGTGACTTTCAAAATTGCTATTCATGGTAGAATTTCCTTTCTTTTTGCCATTTCAATGCATGCTTTCTGGTCATAGAGAACAGTTCTAGGCAGGAGAGTGCAGCTTAGTGGTATAACATGTCCTTAGCATGCACGAGGCCCTTAGCATTTGAATCCCCAGCACAACTAAAACAGTAAATAAATAACTGGAAGCTTTTCCATACAGAAAGACTGATGCTATAGTGGCTGATAAAAGTTATTAGAAGATGTGTTTTGCTTGTGGCATGCATCTGAGAAATCTCCAGAAATAGAGGCACTGGTTTCACCAGGTGAGTTCTAAAACATTTTAACAAGATATTACAAAACCAACAGTACTGGTAAAGTCAACTGAATTGGCAACATTGCCTTTGTTGGAAATATCAAGACCCATGGCCCTCAGACCCACTCCTACTGGAAAACATAACTGAGTCCTGATGAATTGGTACTTGAAGGCCTATACCCCTAAGGGCAGAATTTCATGGGTCCTTCAGCTTCCTGTGCTCTGATACACCTAAATGCTGCAGGGCTTTAATGCATATGCCAAAGAGTATTTTCAGCAGATCAAAGGAGCTTTTCATGACTCGTGGGCTGAGGACAATTAAACCTTTCATGATCTAGAACTCAAAGACTAGATCTTCTTGAAACAGTATCAAGGAAGGAATGCCCTTGCACTCCTGTGGAAAAGACCATACCAAGTTATTCCCATCTCTCACACTGCAGGAAGATTTCAGGTCCTTGAACTTTAGGTCCACATCTTACAACTCAAATGAGCCCCTCCAGAGTCTTGGACCTGTACAATCTTTGGAGGTTTTAAGGCAAAGCTAACTGGGAAGTTTCTCTTCACAAATACACAGCATCTGACACATGGGCAGCCCCTCAGGTCAAGGACAAAGACTTCTCTGCCATCATGAACTCTTACCTCTTTCCATTTTTCCTTGTTTATGACTGTCTCTTTCACTGGGCAGGATAATGTTGTAATTATAATTCCACGATCATCAGTTTCTGGGTATAATAAGGCAAAACATTGGGTTTATGATGCCAATCTCTGTCTTTCCATGATCTGAGAGGCCCAGTGTTCACCTAGTAGTGAAATTTACCAGCATCTTTAATGTAACTTGTGCACATTGTGCTAGGGGAGACTCCCAGAATCACCTGCTTTCATTTCTTGTTTTAATTGAACCCAGTCCTGGAATGCAAGAACCAGGACCAATGACTTGACTCATCTTTCAGACTGACTTATATACCAAGATACTGTTCTTCTGAGCATTAAAAACTCTGCCTCAGATCCTGGCTACAAACTGCTAATCCCACAATTCTGGGTAATATATCCATGAACAATGAATCAAAAAGGTTTCTGTGTGTGTGTTTGTGTGTGTGTGTGTGTATCCAAGGAACATACATTTATCTGTGAAGTATTTTATGGTCAGCTTTATGCATGAGCAACTTCATGCCTTCATGGATGGAAGATGAAGGGAAAATGTGGGCTAGGAAATTTAATGGTAGCTCCATTGCTCCATAATCAATCAGAAACACAGCACTGGTCCACTCCTTTGAGCCTACATCATAGGTTAATGAGAACATTGCTAGGAAGCACCCACCCTTCTGGATAGGTACCATGTATTAAATCATCCCATTTTTTTGTGTGGCTCAGAGTAAATAAAATGCAATAATGATTAGAAATTTATCCCTAATAATAGGCCCTACAGCAGACCCTACCGCAGAGGCTGTGGTTGCACAATAGACTCTGTCTTCTTGCTAAGGTTGCACTAGGTAGTAGAATTGCTCTAGGTTACCAGCTGTAGGAATTCGACAGTTCTGTCGCACGTGGGGAAATGCATCAGAGATCAGGAAGACTCAGTTTCAGGGGATTCATGGCAGGTTGCTTGGTTAGATGGGTAGACTACTCCTTTGGCTCCACTTGTTAATCTATTCACTTTTGGTTGGTTTGGTTTGTAGGAACATTGGCTAAGGAGTACACATCCTCATAGTCATCATGGTAGTCTCCCTGGTATGCCATATGCTCTCAAAAATTTCATGTTGTAGACAGCTATCTGTGCAATGCCAAATGGTCTCTTTAAGTAGAAGTACCCAATTCAAAGGAATGTGTGGTAAGGAGGATACCATAACCCATAAATGACATATTGATCCTAGAGACCCAAAATGATGGTGACCCAGAGCAGTCCTAATGCTCAAAGTTGTGGTCACACTCTCCACTAAGTGAAAGTGAAACCAGATAGGGAAATGGTTGGTCAAGATTAGAGGAGGCCAGCCGGGTGTGATGGTACATGCCTATAATCCCAAGTCACTTGGGAGGCTGAGGTAGGAGGATTGCAAATTTGAAGTCAGCCTCAGCAACTTAATGAGGCCCTAACAATTTAGTGAGACTCTATCTGAAAATAAAGAGATCTGGGAATGTGACTCAGGGGTTGAGTACTCGTGGGTTCAATCTCTAGTATAATAATAATAATAATAATAATAATAATAATAATCAGATGAGGCCATTGTTTAGGATGGAGCTCCTATATAAGGATTCAACAACCCCAAACAGGCTAAACCAAAATGTCATCGCTCATGCTAAATGTCACTTAATCAAACTGAAACTATAAAAAAGCAAATAAATCCTCAAAAGACCATTCCTTCCTGTAAAAACAGGGGATTACAGTCTGAATCAACATGATATTGAGGTTTCTACTGCTTTACTCTTCTAGCTCCCCACAAAAAAACTGAAGTTATCCGATGTTAATGTTTTTTTCCTATTAATCTGTTTCCTTATTCTCACCTCATAAAGCTCACGATTCTGCTATTTCACCGTGGAATTTGAGAGAAAAGAAGACCATTTGTGATGATGACAGAGAATGACATCAAGGCCCAAAATTTTGGTCAAAATTCTGAGGTTGACAAAAGGTGGGGAGATGTGAAATTTGTCCTAAATCCTCTTACATATTTTAGATGTGGCTTAAAGGTTTCTCCAAAGTGAACTATAATCTAACTTGATGTGTGAATAAACTGCAAACTAAACTTGTAACAGGTAGTAAAGTCTCAGCCAATCATAAGCAGCCAACTGTTCCATGTTCACGTAAGATAGACATGAGCAATAACCAATCAGACTGTCTCTACCTCAATTCTGTTTCCTGTGGGTCACTTACTTCTCTCTGGCTATGCATAAAATCTGTCCAAGTGTTGGACAGACCATTTTGAACCATTTTGGGTCCAGACAGCTGGCCCAATCTTGAATCACAAATGAAGGCAATTAAGATCTGCAAAATTAGAATTGTAATTTTCTCTTTTAACAGGATTGAAATTCATTATTCAAAAATATTGTACAACAGAATTCAACTACATTAAAAAAAATAAAACAAATCAGGAGGTCCATTGTGTTAGGGTAGGAAGACCCAAGGTCTTCCCATTTAACCTTCCCTTTATTCCTTAACCTAAACTTCTGGACCCATAGGAATTTTACCACATAGTGATAAACACCATGAGTATCTTGGATCTAAGTGGTTTATTGAGGTCATCCACATATTTAAAGAGAATTTAGCCATCATTCCAGATTAGTTGAGGTTTATGTCCTTCACAAACCTCAGCAGCCTCCTCTGTGGCTCCATGGGGCACTCATTTCCATTATAAAGTAACAGAAGTGCACCCACCCATTTCTGTTGCTGGGTAGCTGTGGTTCAGCCTTTGCCGTGATGGTTCAACGGTCTGCGGAGCCTTTCTCTGTGTTACCTGCTTAAGCAGCTCTGAAATCCCACACCCCTCTGAAGCCTGTCCCCAGCAGCCCTCCTCAACATGCTCAGTACTTCCTGTCCGCCAAACCTGATGCCTTCCTCAGGGGATTTCCAGTTTATGTTGTGGTCTTTCTCTAAAAAGGAATGGACTGTCATTGTCCTAAGGCTGTCCTCAAAATTTCCTCAGACTGAGCTTCTTCTCCCCTTTTCAAATCCAGCAATATTTTGGGAGGAATGCTTTTCATGGTCATCAAATTCAAAATCTCCCCCCTCCCCATCATTCTATCCAATGGCTTATTTCATGATCCTCGTAGCATTTCTAATTTTCTGAAAAGTATGCATTCATTTATATGTCAATCTCTGGTACACTCCATGAGAATATGAACCTTGTTCACTTTTTTTTTTCATCCCCAGCACAAGGAGTAATTCCCATCACATCATAAGCATTCAATCCAGATTATAGAATAAATCTGTGACCCTTCATCTCCATTCTACACATGCTGATAAGATGGAAGAAACCAATGGTGGACTGTGTGAGTGAATGGATGTGTGACTTGTCTGTGTGAAGACAAACATAAAGCACTGGGATTCAGAACTTGATTGGGCACATTAATAATGAAGATTTCAGGATCAAAGTTTGCCTTTGGTGATAAAAGGCAAATTGCTCAGCAAGGTCTCCTTCCCCATGAATCACACGTTTCCTTCTCAGGCTTCCCTGTAAACCAATGGGCTTTGAAAATGTGCTATTGAGCAACTGTCAATGTCTCAAACACAGGCATCTAAATCCCTGTGACAGAATTTAGAGTGAATTTGTATCTGGCATCAGAAAATAAAATAGACTAGGCTGCCTAGGAAATTGACATTTCCATCATTGATTTTCTTTTCTTCGTTAGATGTATTTTGTTTAAGGTCTTCTGCAAATTCCATTAAACCTAACGGTTTTATCTTTCTTGGGTACTTATTTGTTCTCCAGGTAAGATTGAGATAGAATGCAAACTGGGCCTTGGTGAAAATGGTGCTCATGTCTCCATTGGATATCAATCTCTCCTCCTCATAGCTTTGATGTAGTTTATTCTTCTCCTACATTTATCACAGTCTTTTATCAGACAGAGTCATTCACTGAGGCTTTCTGCTAAAGTGCAGTATTGGATTTTGGTTGAAAAACTGTGACTTATGTATTTTTACAACCACCCCCACTCTACCTGTGCCTTGTACAAACAACATGCTTAGCAGAGAATTTTTTAGAAGGAAGATTCACGTAGCCATCAGCTAGGTTAGGATGACCCAGGGACACTAGTCTTCAAGACTCCCTCTGAGGGAAGTTTATTGGTTGACTAAGAATTTTAGATGAAAAGAAGGAGGCTATGGCTTAAAAATGGAATGGTCTTGAGAATAAAATAAATTTGAAAGAAATCATCACACTGTGAGTACACTAAATTCATTCACTAAAAAGGAAAAAAATAATAAATTGGGAAAAGATTTAATAAATTAATTAAACATGAAAAAAAGAAGGAAAAAATATCTGCTCCCCCCCCCCTCCTCCTTTTTCTCCAGTTGATATGGTGGCAGTTGTGGTCTATATGAGGTTACACACTGCCTAAGAAGAGAGGAACCCATACCAAAAGTGGAAAAGCTAAAATAAATTCTGGTGTTGGACTGGAATTGGGGGTGTTCCTGTGAGCTCTCTCCCCTCCAATCCTAAGATCCCTAACATCCCTGTAGTAATGAGCACAACTAGTGTCCAGATCTTGGTTTCTAAGTGCCATTTATGGAATGGAACCAGGTCTCCTTAGAGAAATGATTAATTACCAGTTCTAGGTCAGGGAAACAATAGTTGAGTCTGGAACATTCTATTTACCAGAAAGAGGGGAGTGTCCACACAATGATGAGGAACTGTCAGAAGGATGAGCAGTTTGAAGAGGCTCCCTACTGACCAAAATCGGGGACAACTTGAGCCTCAAAAGGAATAACAGTAGTTAAGGTTTATATCTCACTTAATTAAACAGGAATCCAAAATGTGATACTAATATATAGAGATGCATGAAAAAATGAGGATGTGTTCTTCCATAAAATAGAGCTTTTTTTTTTCTTTTGTGCCAATCAATAACCACAAAAGAAATGATGATATTAGAAAACCTGGATTTAATAGTAATAATCATGTTAATAATTAACTCAGAAATATCTGTGGTGTTAGATCCCGTGGTGAAAGTAAGAAGAATGAGATGTGACTTAGTGTCAAATTATTTCTCCACAACATGTCACTGAGTACAATGTGTGTACAGGAGGCAACTCTGCTTGAAAATAGTACGGTACCAACCCCATCTTAATCAGGTGACCAAGGTTCCCACCACTGTCAGCAGGACAAGTTTGCATCACAACTAGAAGAAGAAAATATCACATCCACCATAATCTGGTCAAAAAACATGCATTAATCTAATAAGAGCATACCAAAGAAACCCCAACTAAAGGCTGGGCCTCAAAAAGCCTGACCTGGAATCCTAGAAAAGGGGATGATCAAGGGCCTGTCCCAAATGGAAGACCAGGGAGCTAATATCTGGGTGCCATGCTTGATCCCAAATCCACATCCTTCTTCAAAGGGAGTTTATGAGGCAACTGGGAAAATTTGAAAGAGACTCTGGGTAAAGGGTGTATGGGAGCTCTGTGGACTGTCCCTGCAACCTATCCATAACTAAGAAACCAATTCAAAATCTAGTTGTGTGAGCAGGTCACACCCAAGCTGAGCCTCATGCTGTAGGTCTTTTAGTCTTATATATCTTTTTCCTCCATTGCTCAGAATGGTCATGTAACTGATTTGGATTGGTGATATTACCATCAGCTGTTGGTGACACAGTTCTGCGTGAACAGGGGATCCACGCCAGGATTTCATGCTCACCTCATCTTGCCCACCTCTCTCCACCCCACCTTGTCCAGTTACTCTGCACCGGCCCTGACCTTCTTTCCCCATCTCCACTTAGGTACGGGGTTCTTGGCAGAGCCTCTGCCTTTAGCCTGGACGTTCTTCTCCGTCTTTTTACATGGCCATCTCACCTCTGTTCTTCAGTTCCTACACTTCTCACATCACACATCACCTCTTCAGAGGCCAGAAATAACCACCGACTATCAACCCAAAACACATGGACGTTGTTCTACCCTTCACGTCACCGTCACCTATGTCTGCCCTCGAGTAACTGATTGATCTATTGTGTTAGGCATTTGCTTCTGTCTCACTGGTGTCTAAGTTCAACAAGTGTGTTTCCGTCCCTGTTTACAGCACTGTCTCCAAAGCCCAGCCCAGAGCCTGGTCACCAAAAAATGCTCCATAAATATTTGCTGAGTTCATCAAGTCTGCACCAGCAAACTTGAGATTGACCTTTCTTCCACATTGTTGATTCAGCCTTATTATATCCCCAGGACCTGACCATGGGCCTGAGCCCAAGAGCAGGATTTAATCTGAAGAAGTTATTGCCATGGTCATAATTTTAATCAATTCAAAATTCTATAATCTGAGACAGATTTAAGGGCACATGCTGTTCTCTGCTTTTCTCCAATCATCACATGGGAGAGATACACAATGCTCTATGGAAGAAGCAAGGCCACAGTGAGCTTGGGCCTCATCTTCAAGTTGCCTTCAGGCTCCAACATACAAAAATACCATAAAATTCAAAGTTTGAAAACTTCAGTGTTCTCATTTCAAAAGGAGGCCAAGAAGTCTAAAGTATCTCACTGGAAAACTACAAATGTATTTTTTATTTTATTCAGTGCTTCTACAATGGGGAATAAATTCCCAGGGCTTAACAAGAGAAAGAGTAATAATGTTCTCAAGTATAAAAACATCTCCACAGATATTTTATCCAGAATTGAAAGTATGCATGTTCTTTAAAGAATGTCAGAAGACACGTGCAGCAAATCTAAGTCACTCTCGAATAACTCAAGGAGAATCTCTGATGTGGAAGATGTCAGGCACTTTGGATTCAGGGAAAGGCATAGCCATATGACATGAGTTGCTGGTCCAGTCCCTGGTGTTCCCAATGCTGTGAGCTCACGTGTGTGTGCGTGTGTGTGCATGGGCACGTGTGTTGTTTGAATTGGGTTTCGGGTTTCTATCATTGACCATTCTAAAACCTTCATAAAAGACAGTTTCAGCCATTAATGGATTTCCAGGGCACTGGGTTGGAGGGGTCCAATAAATGAGATGTAATATTTTCCCAGCAAGTGGGCTTCATGGGATGCCAAGGTCAATAACAATAGGGAGGAGGGGTGCTCAACTCAGAGTCACAGAGGTATAGAGTGAACTTGGGCACCTCAGTATTTGGCAAACAGAGCACATGAAGATAGAAATGTTATTGTCACTGTTACACTTAGATCTAACTCTCTTTCATCCTCATGATTTTCATGAAAAAGGCAGAATAGAAAGGTCAAAGTTTTAGCTCAAGTTTGGACTTTATGATATTTTCAGAATTTCAACCCATGCCCATCAGTCTACAGGTTTAGAGTTTGACTCTGAAACTACAAAGTGGCCCCTTGACCTACATGACCTGGGCAATCCTAGGTAGTGAGATGCTGACTGGATTAGCCTTGGTGTTACTCTCTGAATGCCAAGAGCCCAGGATTTGGGAGCCATTGCTGTTGTTCACTGGATGATGATGCAAGGCTCTCGCCCACAATCCCCCTGGGAACACCAGATTTAAAAAGGTCAGTTTCTGGGTCTCATCCTTCATTGCACCCTGCCCCCCATAGATAGGGCTCAGGAGGGTGGACCTTCCACGTCTCTATAAAACTGCGCATAGGTCAATGTCCCCTGAGGGAGGGTACTGCACTTGCAGCATCACCAAGGCTGAAGCCAGATTTAAAGTTAGGTAGTCAGTGTAGTTAGATAAATCGGGTCTAATGCCGAGTGAAATCTAAAATGGAGGCCATGCTGGCAATGATTCCAGGAAACGCAGGACAACTCATGGAATGTTAATGAAGTCCCGAAAAGGCCCTAGGCCAAAGTCCACCTCAAAGAAATGTTAATGAACAGCCCCCAGCAAAAAGGTGCTGACTCAGAAGTCCTTCCTGACCAGATTACTTCTTTGGCCCACCTGTGTCCCACCCCTCGGGCCTTCCCACCTACATTCCATCACTGAAAGAACTATAAAAAGGGGAGACAACATCCCTTCCACGGATTCCACCTCTTGGGTCCCCTTCTTCCTCCGGGAGAAGTCTTTTCTGCTGTCCTTTAATAAACTTCTAGTTTCTACTCTGACCTTGCCTCGGCGTGCTTCTTTGGTGTTATTCTTCAACATTGGGGAAGCAAGAACTCGTCACCGGTCAACAGCGGTAACAAGGCCACATGGTTGGCTGGGGAGAGGAGCACTAGGGTTGTCAAAATGAATAGATCTATGACCTGTAGACTTGCTAAATCAGATGTTCAAAGCAAGGACCTGGGATCCATATATCTGGCAGGAATTGCTAGATCCAGACAAGTTTAGCAAATGCGATCAGAATGGAATGGGAGTGACCAGAAAGCCAGGCCCAGATTCCCAGAGAATTACGGGCAGTGTTGAGACATCTCCTGCAGCATGTCAGATGCTGTTCTGAGCACTTCTCAATGTCCCCACCTCCGTTGTATTCTCATAACAATCCCCACTTTACAGATGAGAGGACTGAGGCAGGAGAGGCTGTAAACATGAGCAAAACCACACTACCCGTAAGCAAAGGCACTGGGATTTGATTCCAAACCACTGGAACCAAGCTTCAGCCATGATGCTGAACAGCCTCTGCAGGGCATCAGCTTAACAACTACAGGCCACTTATTGAAACTTGTCAGCTTCTCTTTCTCCTCCTACACACACACAACACCTTGCAGAGCTTTCAGATGATTACATGTGAACATACTTAGCACACACTAAAGATACTAGTTAAGATACTGCTAGCAATAGAAACCTCTCTGTTTTTTTATTTTTTATTTTTTGTTGGGGGTACCAATTATTAAACTCAACCACTGAGCTACATCCCAAAACCTATTTTGTATTTTATTTAGAGACAGGGTCTCACTGAGTTGCTTTGGGCCTCGCTAAGTTGCTTAGGCTGGCTTTGAACCTGTGATATTCCTGCCTCAGCCTCCCAAGCCACTGGGATTACAGGTGTGAGCAACTGCAGTGGGGTCTCTCAGTATGTTTTATGTATTTTCTCATTTTGTTCTAATACAACCCCATGTGATAGATACTATTAATCTCTATTATTAGGATTAGGAAACTGAGGCCCAGAGAGGCCAGGAAGTCCAAAGTTACATAACTAGCAAGCGGTGGAACTAGGCTAGAAGGTGCCCAGTGACTGTTAAAGAAACAGTATACATTGTTGAAGTGCCTTTTTAAATGACAAATCCAGAGAGGGCAGGACCATACTCTCCCTCCTTTTATTTTCCCAGCTCTAGAAGTGAAATCATCTGTGGATCTCATCTTCTGCATTAATATCAAAAATCAAAAGAACCAGCGTGGCCCTTGTTAGTGGAAGGCATCTGTATGAGGTTGAACATGGGGCATGGCAGAGGGCTTTGAGCCTGAGCAGGTGTGGAAGCCCGGGGCTCCAGGCACCAGCAACTCCCTTCGGAGCCTGCGTCATGCTGTGAGTTGTGAAATCACTCCTTCACACTGGCAGCCCGGATATTCTTAGTGTGTGGATTTTGCATTTTTAGTCAAGAGGGGGAAAACGTGCTTCATCTGCAGTTGGAGCTGGAAAGTGATCACGGTGCTTGGCCTTGTCTCCCTCAGCTTCCCCCAAGTTGGGGGCCAAACAGGAAGTCGGGCCTTTGCATTGGAAATCAGAGACCCCGGGTGCAGCAGTGACCACCACAGGTCTCTCTCCAGTTCCTTCCTTGCTGATTTCCTCTTCTGAAGGAGGAGCAGCAAGGAGCCTATTACAGTTTCCTGAGGCCTGTCTGTGGCCACGGGGAAGGTTTGGATTCACCTTAGACCACGATGCATTTATGTACCCTTTCTTTGTGTGCTTGAAATTTTCATTATAGTTGCTGCCTTAATACGTGCTAAATATATTTCTGAAATTGACAAAGAACACACGCAAAACCTTACACCAAGTTGGACATGAACCCCCACTAGAGAGTTATTAAAGACATGGTCATCTAAAAAATAGAGGGTGATGAAGCTCCACACCCATTCTTTTGAGAAACAGAGGAACTTCAACTTTGTAGAAGTTTATATTTAAATTTTTTGTCCGGCTCTTTTCAATTGAACAAAGGTAGGAAAATATGAGGAAAAGAGATTGCCTTACAACAGCAGTAGGAAGGCAGGATTGAGATCAATTTGGGCAGGAAAAAGAGTTTCCTTTGCTAAAAGGGACTCTTCACACGTGAAGCTGCAGGAGAGGGGTGCACACATGTATGTATACCTTAAAGATGTGCTTCTGGGTGATGTTACCACGGGAGCCCAAGGAACCTCGGTGTGGTCTGATGGCATGTCAGTCTGCAGTCTACTGATGCCAGGCCACAGTGTAACCATCAGGATTCAATTCAAGAGACCAGTATGGATTCATTACAGAGTCAGCCTGATGCAGTTGTGGGAGCTGAGTCAGCGACCCCTTTAAGGATGTCAACTCCAAGGTTAGAGTTGCTGTGCACCAGGCAGGGGGCTGAAGAAAGGACCCTGATGTAAAGTAGGGGGGAGCAGTTTCAAGCTGGAGTCCATGCAGACAAGCTGGAACCTACAAGGACAGATTGAAACCTGTATCAGTTCCTGTCGCCTCTGGCAGGGTGCCCAGGGTAGCCTGCTCTGGCCAGGTCCTATCATGGAACTAACACACACACTGGCCAGAGCCAGGGGAAGGTGGAGCTATAGCAGGCCCCACAGATGCTTCAGGCCCAAGAAGTGACTAGCAGATAGCGATAACATGTGCAAGCCAGAAAGTGCTGTGTCTTCACCATCCAAATCTCCCATAAGCCTCCTCTGGGGCCCCTCCCATTTGGACCTCTAGACTGGAGGAGGTTCTGAGAAACCATGCCCAGCCTGGCCATGCTGACATCTGCAAAGACTCCACAGGAATCATGCTTTCTAATTTTTGTACTAGAAATTTTTCATGTACAAAAATTTAAATCAACTTGAGAAGGGCAAATATGTTTCCTAAGACCCCAAAGTCATGCCAAATGATGTAGATAGACCACTAACTTAGAGTGAGAACAGTGAAATCCTCATAAGCTGTACCAACAATGGTAACGCATCTCTAGTGAAGCCATGTATAGGAGCACAGTGGGCTTTGCTCAGGTTAAGTGCCTTTCAGCCCTCATAGCACAGATGCTGGGAAAGTCCGCTCTAAGGTCTCACTCTCAGGATAAAGTAGATTTGGCTGCCAAAAGTGATGATAGAAATCATGGTGGAACTTTATTCTCTGTTTCTATTGCTGTTGTCTTTTTGTGTTATTTTCATCATCCAGGAAGGCCATAAATCTAAAACCTCACACATCACATGAGGAGTCCTCTTGCATAGCTACCCGCATTGTGCCCAAGTGACTGGATTGGGAGGAAGTGGACTCACTTGTCAACTCCCCTGACATGAACACTTGGGGCTGGTGCTGAGTCTGGGATGTTGGCCAGATTCCTCTTTCCTTTGCATTTAGCTCCCAGTAGCAATGTGTGCTTTCTCTCCTTCTGGAAGGTCCCAGTCTTAGCCCTGGGTTCTCCAGGTGTGGCTTAAAACATGGAAACTTAAAAGGAAAGAGTGTGGATTTTTGAACTTTAACTCAGGCAATCCCTGTGCTCCTAAGGCAAATTTTTTCATCTTCTCCCTAAACTATAAGCTAGAGTGGAAAAAAAATCGACCCAAGAAATATGGATGCTACTATCTCCATGAATGGAAACAGGCAAATACTTTTCAAATGCAAGTTCCTTATTTTAAATAAATAAATGAAAAAAAAAATAAAAGTTAAAGTTCTACCTCACTGGGCATCATGCTTCAACCGATACCAAGAAAGAAAAAAGAAATCACTTGAAAGGTTATTTTGCTAGCAATTCCAGCTGAGAGTTTGGTAGTTAAGGTTTACTGCAACCAAGAGAAATTGCAGTGGGTTGAAAATTACTCACTGCATGCAGGAATTATAAAATACCTTTCTGTTAGCACATATCTAACATGCCCTCACCTATCATTATCAAATCTGGGCACTGCCAGAGATATCTAAATTTAACATGACAAACAACAGATGGAGAGAAACATCACCCTACCTATGCTCTCCAGGTGTGAACTGTGATTCATTAGGAGAAATTAAGGGTCACAGAAAATTGTTAGCACAATGCCAGGCTGTGCTATAGATGTAAAGGTTGGATGGATGGATGGATGGATGGATGGGTGGGTGTATGGGTGGATTGGTGGGTGGATGGATGGATGAATGGATGTGTGGATGGGTAGGTGCAATGGATTGGTGGCTAGAAATGTAGGTGGATGAATGGATGAGTAGATGGATGACTGTTAAATCACCAGTGTATTGGTACAAGGACGTAAAGAATTTTATACATTTAATATTCAGATGACATGGAAGGGATAG
This sequence comes from Marmota marmota marmota, assembly GCF_001458135.2. NCBI lineage: Eukaryota > Metazoa > Chordata > Mammalia > Rodentia > Sciuridae > Marmota > Marmota marmota. Next base: position 11,223,205 of record NW_026000026.1, on the reverse strand, counting down.
ATAGTGAATAAAGAAAATTGAAATGAGATTTTTCTTTGGAAATACTTTGCTTATTTGGGGGTTATTCTTAGCTTGAAAAGGATTAAAGTGGCCTCAGGGATAGTAGAAAAGAAAGGAAAAATCTGGTTTGTTATTTTAGGTCTTTTATTTTCTTAAATTTGTCCCTTCAATAGACAGAAAATCCCAGGGGATGTGATTAGAAAAGTTGCTGGCCACTTATTCTTCTGGGTAGTGTGGAGGCTGCTGGGTAATCTTTTCTGCATTTAAATTTTCCTATTCTTGATCACATCATATTTTGTAACAGTTCATATCCAACTCCATTCTTCCCATTTTCCTTTCTATAGCACATACACACAAGAAAAACATTGGTAGCAACTTAATATTTTGAAAATTAGTTCTGAAATGTTGCTGTAATTCAGAAGTACTTATTATTCTGATCTACCCATTTAATTCACTACCTTTGGAACAATATAAGAAGAATTTCACGGCACTTTCAAATATAATGTAGCACTATATTTGTATCACTATTGGCAATTCATGGAAAACATAATCCAAACAAACATTAAACATGATTTTATTACAGTAGAAGCATAATTAAATGCTTATGATTATTCCTCATACATATGTGGAAATTTATTTGGAAATGTAAATGAATTAAAGAGGACTCTTGGAAGTTTCTCTTGTTAACCTAAGAAAAGATGCCATACTGATAAATCATAATTCTTCAAATTATGATTCTACAGTGATCTTGAAGTCATAAGGCTGTGATAATCTATATCATAATGGTTATGAGACTTGGTGCTTTTATTAAATTCAGAGAAATCAATAGTCACAGTGACTTACCAGTGAAAATGTGAGCAAAATCAAAATTATGACTATAGTTAGTTTTTCACTGTCAGTTTCAGGAATCTGGGACAAAAAAAACGGCGAGTCATTGGAGGGGGAAGAGGAGACTTCTCTTCTCCACCACCCGAACTTACCAGCATCCTTACTAAAGGGTTTGGGTTTTTTTTTTTTTTATTCATACTTGCCACTGTGAAGTGGGCATGATAGGGAGTACATTTGACTTTGAGCATTTTACAACTGACAAAATTTATCATCCATTGATGTAGCAAGTTTACTCAATATTTATAATGACCTCACTTTGTACCAATATTATGCAAAATGAATACAAGACAGGGTTACCACCTCATGGTGCTTACACATTGAGTAAGCAAGACAGGCATGAAAAGAATCAGTTGCAGTGTTATATAGAAATTCCTTGAGGAGGAAGCAGGTATGGGGTCACAGAGTCCTTAACAAAGAACACATAATTCAGGTTACAGGCTCAAAAAAATTTCCAAGAGGAAGGACTTTCTATACTGAAACTTCAGAGAAAAAAGGGGCAGTTGATGGTGAGAAAGATGCACCACGAGGATTAGCAGGTGAAGGACCAGTGCTGAAAAGATAGGATGCATGATACATTGGAGGAATTGAAAGGAGTTCAAGGCCAGAGCAGCATGAGGCTGACACTAAAGCAGACGAGGATACTAGAAAAACACACAAGCCCAGTGCCTGTAATCCCAGTGGCTCAGAAGGCTGAGGCAGGAGGGATGTAGGTTCAGAACGAGGTGCTAAGCAACTCAGTGAGACCCTGTCTCTAAGAAAATACAAAATAGAGCTGGGGATGTGGCTCAGTGGTCAAGTGCCCCTGCGTTCAATCCCCTGTAAACTCCCCCTCCGAAATACAAGCCAGTGTATTTTGATAAACATAAATGCAAAATTTTTCAATGAAATTTTAGCAAATCAAATTCAACAGCACGTTGCAAAGCTCATTTGCCATGATCAAGTGGGATTCATTCCAGGGATGCAAAGATGGTTCAACTAGTATATGCAATATTTGTGGTTATCACATGAACAGAATAAAAAAAATGTGGTCATATGAGTAGTTGCAGAACAAACATTTGACAAAATTTACCATTGTTTCATGATAAAAGCAACCAGCAGAGTACGTATAGAAGGAATGTATATTTTTCCATATTTTTATTGGTGCATTATAGTTATACATAATGGTGGAATTCATTGTTACAAAGTCAGACATGCACAATTTAACAATATATTTGACCAATATCATTCCCCACTATTTACCTTTTCCTCTCCTAAGGAGGGCCTCCTTCTCCCTAGTCCCATTCCTCTACCCCACTCCACTCATGTCCCTTCAATTCCCATGATAAAGGAATATATCTTAGTACAATAAAGGCCTTATATGACAAGCCCACAGGTAATGTCACAGGCCACAGGGAAAAGTTTAAATGTTTCCTGTAAGATCTGGATCAAGACAAGGATGCTCACTCTCACTACATATATTCAATAGAGTATTAGGAGTCTTAACCCAGCAACTAGGCAAGAGGAAGGAAGGAAGGAAGGAAGGAAGGAAGGAAGGAAGGAAGGAAGGAAGGAAGGAAGGAAGGAAGGAAGGAAAAGGAAGGAAGGAAGGAAAATAAAAGAAAAGATAACTAAAGAAAAAAAATCATCCAAATTGTAAAGATAAAATTGTCCTTGCTTGCAACCAGCATGAGCTTATGTATATATATCTCCTAGAGACTACTCCAAAAATCTATTAGTTCTAACAAATGAATCAAATTGTATGATATAAATCAACATGCAAAAAACAATATTTTTATACACTAAAAGTGAGCTCTCTGAAAAAGAAATCAAGAAAACAATACTGTTTAGCGCGCGCGCACACACACACACACATACACACAACATATTTAGGAATAAAGGTAACCAAGGAGTAAAAGATCTCTACACTAAATGCTGTAAAATATTGATAGAAGAAATTGAAGAATACAAATAAAGATATCACATGCTCAAGAATTACAAGAATTAATATTGTGAAAATACTCATATCACCCAAGTGATCTACAGATTCAATACAATCACTATTGAAATACAGATGACATTTTTCACAGCAATAGAAAAGAATAATAATGATCCTAAAGTTTGCATGGAACTGCAGAAGACCCTGAATAGCTAAAATAAACTTGAACAGAAAGTGCTATGCTGGGGGCATCCCGCAAACACATTTTTTAAAGTATTACAAAGCAATAGTAACTAAAACTGAATGGCACTGGCATGAAAACGTACACACAGAACAGCGGAACAAAACAGAGGGACTGGGGCTGTAGCTCAGGGGTAAAGTGCCTGCCTCACATGTGTGAGGCACTGGGTTCAATCCTCAGCACCACATAAAAATAAATAAAGATACTGTGTGTTCATCTACAACTTAAAAATAAAATAAAATAAAGAAAGAAATACCATCAAAACAGAGATCCCAGAAACAAATCCACACATTTGTAGTCCACCAATTTTCAACAAAGGTTCTCAGAACACACAACAGGGGAAGGCTGACCTTTACAATAAATGGTGCTGGGAAATCTGGATATACACCTGCAGAAGAATTCAATTAGATCCTTATCTCATATGATATACAAAGATAAACTCAACATGGATTAATGACTTAAATATAAGACCCGAAATTGTGAAACCACTAGAAGAAAACCTCACAACAAGTGTTGGCAAGGATGGAGAAGAGAGTACTTCTTATATACTCTTGATGGCACTGTAAATCCAAGCTGTCATGGAAAACTATATGGACGGTCCTCAAAACTTAAAAATAGAGCCACCATTCAGTCCAATAATCCTACTACTGGGTATACACCTAAAGGAACTGAAATTAGTATGTCAAAGAAATACCTGCACTACCATGTTTATTACTGCCTTACCTACAGCAGCCAAGATATGGAATCAAACAAAGTGGCTATCAGTATGTGAATGAATATAAATGAATAAGCAAAGAAATACTGCTTAGCTATAAAATAGCAGCAGACCCTGTCGTCTGGAGCAATATGGATAAACTTGGAGGATATTATGTTAAGTGAAATAAACTAGGAACAGAAAGAAAAATACCACCTGATCTTCTCACTCATGTGGAATCTAACAAATTTTATCTCACAGCAGTTGAGAGGCAAATGGTAGTCCCCAGGACCTGGCATAGTTGGGGAGAACAGGTTGGGAGATTTTGGTCAAAAAAATGAACATTCAAGTTGGATGGAAGGAATAATTTCAAGAGTAATCCTTTCATCTATTAACTTACTTAATATCTGAGCAAATCAATGAAGTAGGTACAGTTATTATCATCCCCATCAGTGTGAAGGCAAGTGACAAGTAGAGTTGAAGGGATCATAAATGGCAGAGCCATGACCAAACCAGCAATCTAGCTCCACAGTCCCCACCTTAAACTCTGTACCTTTCTTTGAGCAAGGAGTGGCATGTTCAGATTCTTACTTTTACTTTTATCTGTTTCCTTTTGCAGCATGGAGTGGCATTGGAGGAATAGAGAAAAACACATGGCCCTTTGAGAAATCTGGTAGATTGATTCATGAGAGTAGATGTCAGAATCTCAGCAACGCTAGTGGAATAGCAGTGGAGGAAAGAATGAGCACTTGAGAGAGACCTGGAATACAGAGCATGGGTGCTTATCCTCAGTTGGCTGTGTGGGGTGTGGGGAAGCCCCTCAGGGGATTCCCTGGTGTCTAGTTGGCCGCTGGATGACTGTCAGCCCCCTTCACTGAAATGTGGGAAGAGAATATGGAACTGGTTTTCCTTCCTCCCCCCCCCCCCCCCCC
>NW_026000026.1:11082441-11218527 GCF_001458135.2 Marmota marmota marmota | reverse complement strand
CCCCCCCCCCCGCCGCCCCGCGTCCTTTCTTGAATTTTCTTTTTATTCTTTCTCCTTCAGATTTATAATATTTATTCTGAAGATAAGTGAGTGAATTCAGTTTGGGACCCACTGAATTTCAGATGCTAATTACATTTCTAAATAGAGAAGAAATAGTTGGATTGAACACAAGGATTTGGAGCATACAGAAGACAAATGAGTTGCAGAGTGAGATATGAACATATATATATTATATATATTTTTATATATTATATAATATATATTAATTTAACCCACAGACGAGAATAAAATCACCCAGGCAAAGGAGACAGAGGCTAGACTGGATCTTGATGTTCCATAATCTAGTGTGAAAGGCTGACATGTAATGTTGGATTTCATGCATTAACAGATGTACTGACCAGGAGGATTTTTCATTTACTGAATGAGAGTTGAGAAGAACCATCATGGAGGAATGACAGGTAGGGTCTCCAAACTGAGCAGCTGTGGCTCCTTGGTCTGGAGCTCATCTTCCTTCCACGTTGAAGATTAGTCTTCTGTGAGGAGGAATCAGAGGCCAACAGTTGATACCTACTGATTCTTAGGCTTATGAGAGAATAGTAATCAAGTGAGTTTTGACCAAATACTTCAAATGGTAAAACACATAAATATACACACAGAGGAAATGGGGATGAAATGACCCAATTTCACATTTCAGCTTCCCCTGTTGGAACTGGAGGGTCATGTGAGGGTGACATCTAGCCCTGAGCAATGATACCCAAGCCTACACAAGCTAGGTGAGAATGTTTATAAAGGGACCAAGGATTATTTACTGTTTTCTTTACTGCTCTCAATATTTGATTAATTCTGCCTTTTCTGGTGTTTTGAAAGAATTTCTCTGTCATCTTTTGGAAAATCACTTTATCCTCTCAGGAATGCCATAAAGAGCTATTCATGGTCATAAGTTAAACACAGAAAATCAATAAACTTGTAATTGCTTGACTTAAAAAATATCCTTCATCACTTTAGATATTATGTTCAGAGGAAACAATGGCTGCACCCTCTGTTGAATGGAGGCAGAAGGGCAAGAGCCCCTCACTGGCTAAGGTCGCTCAACTTCCCAAGGTTGGACAGAGATGCTGATATTTGACTAAGGATACAGGTGGGAACTGTCGGTGACATTGTTCAATGATCTGATTTTGAGTTTTAAATGCACCCCAGCTGTTTAAGGTTCAAGAGAGGGAGACAGAGAAGTGCCATTTTGCAAGAAAGTTACAGCATGGTGGCAGTTGTGAACTATCCTGTCTGGAGATAGGACACCTCGCTGCACACATACACACGCATACCTGACTCTCCACTGTTCCCACATTCCCCTCTTCTCTCCACATCCACAGGCCCTGGAAAGCAATACTCTGTGTATGTTTAATGCACTCCTAAACACATCCACTATTTAGCTTGTAGTTCCTACTCCCGGATGCATTGCAGTACTGAGGACCAGCTCTGAGTTGTGGGTTCTGACTACACAACCTACTGATTAAGATCCTCAGTTTCCTTGTTGATAACATGAGGACATACACTTTGCAAATCCATAGGATTTTGGTGCTGTGAAGCACTGAGATTATCACCAGGTAATTAATGTTATTATTATAAACACAAGTTAATCAAAACATATTTTATTGCATGTAATGGTAGAGGTACCAAATGTCATCTGTTATTACCTGCACCAAATGTTGTTGCAAAAGTTCACTTAGGAGAAAGAACTTATTTACATGTATGCAAAATTTCTCAGTAGATCTTTAAAGCATTTTATTAAGGTATGGATTCCCATATTTCTATTAAATCCATCACTGCCAGATGCATTTATGTTTAGTTTGCCTTAGAACTCATGTTAATATAGGGAAATTGAATGACCTCCCACAGCAGGCTGCCAAAGACCTCCCACATTCCACACCAAAGATAAGTGGAAATAATAACTAACCTTAGGTACAAAGATCTCTCTTTTTTTGCATAGAAGACATGACTTCTAAAGACATTTGAAATCCAGGCTCAACTATCACATGTTCTCCTGGCTTTCATCCTCTCTGTGGACAACACTGCTGCATTTCAGATGGCATATATAAAATCTCTTCATTTGGATTAAATAATAATATCCTATGTATGATACTTGCCTAACCATTATTTTTTTTTCCTATTATGAAAAGGTCTAGAGTAGTGAAAATTAACCTGGTATTGTAAAAATTAGAACAACTACCTTCTGAATTACTGGTCAGGAATGGACTCAAAGGGGAAGAAATGAATTTTTTGAGGTAAGAAAAACTTTCTATGTCTCAGCAGAGATTTGAGGGGCTGGGGATGTATATTTACAGAGTGAAATATAGAAACATTAAATGTAATGTTCAATAAATTTGACAAAAACAATATACATATATAACTCAAATCTCTCTCTATGTTTTTGTTTTGTTTTACCTCAAAAGGTTCCCTTCTGTCCCTTTGAGTCCATTCCTGACCAGAAGGTGGTAGATGTTCTAATTTTTACAAAACCAGACTAATTTTCACTAGTCTCGACCTTTTCATAACAGAATTATCCATTATGTGTCCACTTTAGCTCCATTTTCCCTTTAGCACTCTGCTCTTTAGACACAGTCCTTCTCTAGCATATGGAATTTTGATTTTTTCATGGATGCATTCATCATTCTGCGTATCTTTTTTGTGAGGCATCTTTATTGTGCTCATTGTTTATCTTTTTATTATCACATGGATTTTGATATATTCTTCTAGTTCTGGCATACATATATGTATGTATTTTTAATAGTGTCTAATGAACAGAAGTCAAATTTATCAATCTTTTTCTTCCATGGCTAGTATTTCTGTGTCTCAACAAACCTTTGCCTAACTCATGGTCATGAATATATTTTCGTTGCTTTTTTTTTTAAAAAAAAAAAAAGCTTTACATTGGGTTGCTACTGTGTTTCATGGGTGTTTATCTTGATTTCGATTTTGCTTTGGGATTCCCCTAATGATAGTAACTGAAGTTCACTTTTGTTTTTTTATGGCTATCCAATGGGTCCTGCATCATTTGTCAAACAGATTTTCTTAATGAAAATGCTTTGCCATCTTTGCCAGAAAATCCCGTCGACACCATATACATCATGTCTACTCCTGGACTCTGAATTCAGACCCATTGACTTATTCTCTGATTTTGAGCCAAAGTCACACAAACTTGATTGGTGTTTCATCATAGTGTCTCAATATTAGTTCTGGAAAGTCTGCTACTTTATAGAGGTGATTTGGTCCAGGATTCAGTTACGGTCTAGGTGGCTTTCACTTCTCTATCAATTGTGGAACCCACTTGTCAAACTAACACTCACTGGGATTATGACTCTGCCTGCATTAAATCTGTAGATGAAATAAGAGAAACTCTTTTCAATGAGAAAATCAATGTCTTAACGTTGAATCTTATAAAATGTATATAGAGTATATTTCTTTCATCTTTTAGCTGCCTGTGTTAGTCAGCGTTTCCGGTACTGTGACCAAAATACCTGACAAGAACAACACAGAGGAGAAAAAGTTTGCTTGGGTTTGTGGTTTCAGAGGTCTCGACCCACAGGTGGCCAACTCAATTGCTCAGGGACCAGGGTGAGTCAGCACAGCATAGAGGAAATGGCCCAGCAGAGGGGAGCTGATCAGCCCATGGAAAGGTCAGGAAGAACAGAGACAGGAAGATAGAAGGAAGGACTTTAGAGAGATACCATTCTAGGACACACCCCCAGTGACCCTCCTCTTCCAACGCTCCACCTGCCTATAGCTACCACCCAGTTAGTTCATTCAAACTGGATGAACTGATTAGGTTGTAGCTCTCACAGCACAATCAGTTTGCCTTTGAATGTTCCTGCATTAATACAGGAGATTTTTTTTGGGGGGGGCGGGGCACCTCCTGTTCAAACCAGAGCATTAACTCATTATATTTTTCTGCTATAGTTTATACTATCCAGCACAGAGGTTTCTCTAATTTGGATTGTAATTGTTCTCCAAAGACCATGCATTAACAACTTGGTCCCCAGGTTGCACTCCAGGGAGGAGGTGGAACCCTAGGAGATGGGGTCTATTGGGAGGTCTTTAAGTCACTGAGGACAGAATCTTGAAGGGGATTGTATGGTTTGGTTCTCTCCTTTGACTTTTGCTTTCCAGCTATGAAGTTAAGTGGATTTTCTCAACCACTTGCTCCTTCCGCAATGTCCTGCTTTACCACAGGCCCAAAGCAACAGGGCCAATTGATCATGGACTTCAATTTCCAAAACTGTGAACCAAAATAAACCTTTTATTTTTATAAATTGATTACCTCTGGAATTTTGTCATAGTGATTAAAAGGTAACACAAGGATCTTGTACATCTTTCATAAAATTTATCCCTATTTTATGTATGTTGAAACAACTGTGATTGGTATTTGAAATTTTTTTCACATATATATAATTTTTTTGTATGTTGACATTTAATCTTGAAACCTTATTAAATTCCTGCATAAAATCTAATAGTCTTAGAGATATTTACACAAGTAATATTAACTCCAAATAAAGTTACTTTACATACTCCTTTTCAATTTTCAAAGTTTTATTTTTTAAATTCATTTGTGTTTTATTCATTTACATATGCATCTATTTATTTTTGGCTTTACCTCACTGACTGGTACTTCCAATGCAATGTTCATTAGAATTTCTATATTGCTGTCACTTTTAGGGGAAACTTGTCTTGGCTCTCACAATGCAGCATGCTAGATGCATGTATTTCATAGACTTTCATCATGACATCTTAGAGATTGAGGACGTCTCAATTTTTAAAGTGCTTTTGTTCATTCACCATGATAATTATGTAATTTTCTTTTTCTACTAATTTGATAAATTGGATGGATTGCTTCACATAATCTAACCAGTTTTATGGATCTATGCTGTGAGGGATAAGTCTAATAGGTCTGTTATTCTCTGAAATTAGAAGTCTCTTATCTAGCTATGCTTCTGTGTGGAATATAATGTTTATAATTGAATTGTTGAACATTTAATGATAAAAATAACAACAACAACAATGTATGTGCAATACTGACTCTGCACTTACCCATGTTATCTACTTCAATACTGAAAACAGTCCTGCAAGGTAAGTCTTCTTAAAAATCTTTTGAGAGAAGCTCATTCTGTTCACTTTACTTAGAGAATAAGTATCTTGCTCAAAGAAATATAGCCTGAAAGCAAAAAACCTGAATTTGGATTATCTTATCACATCAATGAACTTTTTTTTCACCCAATAAAATACCATTGTTTATTATCTTTGTCACCAGAGTTCTTTGCATTTCTCCACCGCTGCTGACCATAGTCAGAACCAGTTAGTGTAAAATTTAGTGGCTGCCTACTATGTGTAAGAGATTGCTGAGTAATGAGCATTTCTTTCTAGCCCTTAAATCAATTTTTTTTGCACTGGAAAAAGTCCATTCTTTCAGAAGATTCCTTTGAGCGGTTGCTGTGTCTCCTTCACTCCAGGTACATTAATTCTCCATGTAGACAGATTCTGTATCAAAATGTCTGCCCAGATTCTGAGTCTGACAGCCCAACCTTCATTTTTCATTTCAGAGCCTTGGCTTATAGATAGCATGAAATATGTATGGGCACTTTCCACAACTCAGCCATGGTCCTGTATAAGTGGATGCATTCTATCACAAAGATATTGTCTCTCCTGGAGAGATACAAAATCTACACGTGACAAGCGATACTCTCCCTTTCATCTTAAGGCTTCTTGTTCACAAAATGTTCAAAATTGAGGCCAAGAGGCATGGTTTCATTCCAGGGGCTTTAAAAATATGGCCATATAACTGGGAATGAATATAAAGGGACATAGTTTCCATGCCCTGCAGATCACAGGAAATCAACAGGCGAGGAATGACTCAGCTAACTAATTCATCAGTGTTTATTAGGCATCTATTTTCTTCTTCCCATAATGATGTAACAGGTGATTATTAATTACCTACATGCATAAAAAGCCTTTGCCCATTAAAGAAACCAGCAATGTAAAGAGGAAACATAGAAACTGCCTCAAAAGTCACTAAGATCTTGCAAGGGTTGCATACGAAGCTCTCTTCCCTGATAGACTCTGTCAGGCTGTTGATGGTGATGATGGTGGTGCTGTCAAATTACATTTGAGATGTGCTTCCCAGGGCCAGGCTCTGCATTAATGTGCATCTTACTAGAGCTTCATCAAGAGGCTAGGAACATGAAGCTTCGATGTAAGCAACTTGCCCAAGGCGGTGCTCCTCTGCATCCTGCAGCTGAGGTTCATACGTGGCCCTTGGTGGGGGCTGAGGTTCTCTGGTGTTCACGGAGCCTCAGGACCCCCTTGAGTGAAGTGTGTTACAGCCATCTAGGCAGGAGAATCATTTGATAATTGTTTTCTTTATAAAGTTTGTATGCTGAGATCTCACTGGAAAGAATCTCCTTGGAATTTTGACTTTCTTTCCCTCTCCTTGGGCTCTCCTCTTCTTCTTTTCTTCACCATGAAACCACCGCAAAGCCTTTCATTGCATGACCATTAAACCCCACCTCTGTCAAAGCTCTTGCCAGGCCTTGGGTGATCTATTCCCCACTGACTCTGAATCAATCACAGGCACCTTTGCCTTTGCTCCCTAGACTTGAGTCTCTGTGGTCTCCTGCTTGTCCTACTAGGTGACAGAAGTCCTCTTCATCCAGTTCCTTGATTCCCACTGCCCCGTACAAGTGGTCTCTCAGTTTAGCATGGCGGGGTCCTCCTCACCCCTCGGTGAGCATGTCCTGTTATCCAGGTGACACTCCACCACCCCACTCACGACTTTCACCTGTGATCACTTCACCTGGTTTACTGTTTTAGGTCACTCGCTGTCTAGCATGGTCACTTACTTATTTGCTTGCCCATTCAGTGTGTTTCTCTGTGTGCGCTCATGAGCTCTAGGAGATCAGGGCTTCCACGGCCTTCCGCACCATGGTAGCCGCAGTTCCAATATCTGCTTCATAAAATACGCCTAGTAAGTATCCTTACCTGGAGGGATACACAAATGAGCAAGACCCAGCGAACCTGGTGTCCTGCAGCTCCCTGCCTTCTGTGTCCTGCTCCCAGAGGCTCTTCCTTCCTTAAAGCATGGCTGGTAGGCATTCTGCCTGTAAAAGGCAGACTGTTGTCGCGACACAATCCGGGCTCAGACCTAAAGTGTAAGGGTAAAAGAAATTGAAGTTAAAGCGTAAAAGTTAAAGGGTAAAAGACCGGGTGTTGTAAAGTTTCTAAGCTGCAAGGTCTGAGTTAAAATGTAAAGGATTAGGTATTGTTAGGTTTCTATGCTACCTGCAAAACCTGAAATTTCTGTAGCTGTTAAGACAATGCTTGGAACCGCCCAGTAAATATTTCCCCTGACTGTTTGGTTGTTTAATAACTGAAGGGCTCTGTGTGGTCGCAAGTAGGCATTGCAGGGCCTGGACCAATCAGTTTGAATGTAACCCCCTCCTTAGGAATGACCTATCACTCCAGCCTGACCTGTTCCCGCCAATGAATGAACTAATCATGTTTAGGAGTTGTTGTTCAATTTTCCCGCGCCTCATGATGATTTGTTCTGATGTATACAAAGCCCTCCGCCCTCCCCAAAAAGTGTACTTAAGCAGTGCTCAGCCCCTGCTCGGGGCTCTGGGCTGTTCTCCCTTCTTGAGTGGGCACGGAGCCCCAGCATGCTGGTTCAATAAATCCCCTTCTGCCAATTGCATGAGTGGTCACTTGGTGGTCTCTTTCTCCGACACTTCGCTGGACCCTTACAAAAGGAACTCCTGAACAGTTGGCAGGCAGTACCCGATGGTGACGCCTTGAGATCCTACAACATCAGGTTAAGTCACCACTCCGTACGTGTTTTACATTTGCACACAAGGTGGTCATCCTGATTTTCACAAAAAACTACAGGCTGGAAGCCTAAAAGTGTTCCTCCAGGTGAGAACACCAACCTGCAGCACTGGCCCCGCCCACTTGCCATACTGGCTTCATCATTGCTGACTTGATATGAGTAAAACAGGGGGAAAAACATCACAGGCCGAAAAAGCTGGACACATGTATAGAAATACTTAACCCACTAAGCAGGGACCAGGAAAATCAATCAAACTACAAAGAGCCTGCTTAGACACGGAGAGGTCAACTTCAAGACACTGCATAGAAGATACTCAATGTTTGCTAGAAAACTAGAATTTATTTCTGGGGTTCCTCATTGGGGTTCCCTGGTGTGGTACTTGCATAGCTCCAGTCTCTGCCTCCTGTGCATCCCTCCTGGAATGACACCAGTGACCCTGGATTCAGACCCATCCTGATGCAGCAGGACCTCACCTCTGCTTGATTATATCAGCTTGCAAAGACCCTATTTTCCAAACAAGAGCACATTCCCAGGTGCCAAGGGAGAGGGCTGGGACCTATCTTCTTTGGCAGGGAATACCATAAAACCCTAATGCAATAGTTCACCAACATTCTTCTCTTATAAGTCAGAAAAGTGGGCGTTGGACGGCAGAGTAATTTGCTTAAAGTGATACCCTGTAAGGAGCATTTGCCATAGACATGCTGGGACTCACTAAGTTGCTGGCCATAAGAAACAGCAGCCATTGACATGCTCAGTCATCTCTGCTTGCAATTGATAAGGAGCTGTAAGGGGCACTAGCCATAGGTGTGCTTAGCAATCACTGGTTACTACTGAGAGGGAGCACAGCTCCATGTACATGCTCAAAGAACATGCCCAGTTGCAATTACATCACCTCATTGGACATGACCAATGGACATTGACTTTCACTGGTTGTAACCAATCACCAATATACACCACCAACTTGGAACTGTATTTAAATTGCTGGTCCTGTCACATTGAAGAGTTTTGCTCCAAGGACATCAGTGAGACTGGCTGGCTTGCTGTCCATCCTTGGACTAACTCTACCATTCTCTGACGTCCAGCCATTGGCTGCAGAGAGCCACCAGACAAGGACAATGTCTGCTCTTTGGTTAAGAGAAGTTGTGTGGCATTGGAGACATTTGGGGGCTCATGGTTGCCCTAGGATGGTGTGATTTACTTATAGTTTTTAATTAGTGTGCACCGAATGCTAGTTGGGGTGCTCCAGCACACCCAAAACTTTTGCATTCATTTTTATATTTGATGATTGGTGTGATCAAATACACGCTTGCATTTAAAGACAATCTGCCTCTGAGTAATGATTAACAGCACCGCTCATGACATACCCCCAGGAGATGGGCAGCCTCAATTCCAGATCCATTGATTTGACAGCCGAGCCAGCCCTCCCACAGAGAAGGCTCACAGTTTGTATAGAAATCAGATGAAATTAGGGAGGAGGTGGAGGGATAACACATCCAGCCCAAGGCACTCAGTAATCTAGCCTTGGGGAAGTTCTCCACTGCACTGTTGCCTCACCTGGGGTATCACTTGGGAATAAGTGGGTGTGGTCCCTCTGAACTCTCAGGCTGGGCATTGTTCAGTGTCATTGAGGAAAAGAATAAACCATAAAAATGACTGGGTCCTGATATCCCAAAGGGGTTCTGTGTACAACTGTCCTCGTGGAGGGTGGTTTTCCTGCCACTGGATGCTATCAGCCAAGGTATGAACGCTGTGTTCGTGCCTGGAACATCGCTGCTTAGTAAAGCACTGTCCCTCCCAGGAAGCCAGCTACATCGCTGTTGGAGGTAGTCCTCCCTCACACCTCTCTGCTCCAGGGACTTTGGTATCCCTGAGGTCTTCTCCTTGTGCCTTTGTCCGCGATATGTACCCTCTCAGCCCTCTCAGCCTTCCCATGCTCTTTTCATCTGAGTCCCACTCACCCTTGACAGCTGGACTCCAGCCCCATCTGCTGTAGTGGGCGGATTCCTTGATCTCACCCTCTGTGGAAAGAAGCGGGGCTCACCTTGCAGCTGACCACACTCTACACTGTCTCCTGAGGCTTTGATGGCATCCTGTGTGCAGGTGTCACTTTCCCCAGTAGCTTTTACACCTGTTGAGTGACAGGACTTTTAACCATCTTCTTTCCAGATCTCCGAGGTACCCAGGCTGCTTCTGGAACATCAGCAGAGGTTTCTAGACAGTAACAGGCAGGATCCAGGGCAGAGAACGGTTCTCACCCAGAAGTCTAATGTGGAATGGGGATGAGAGATGGCTTCCTCTGCTGAGCGGGGCCTGCTGCTCTCTACTCCATTGTCTGTGAACTAATAAGCATTATGAAAACATTGCACATAATAATATATCATTAAATATAAGAATGAAATTAATCTGCTCTCCTGCAGCTATACTTTTACACATGCTTCAGGATGTACTTTTTCAGACTATGAAATGGAAAATACATTAAACATACATTTTGTAATTGGCCATTTTCACCTAATAGTTCATGAGCACCTATCTTGATAAGGAAATTAAATATATTAAAAATGTCACCTTTTCACAGCTGTGTAGTATTCTATTTTATGAGTGGAATGTCATTGTGTTAGACATGCCAAGCCTTTGATCATCACATGAGTATATCCTGGTTATCTCCACGTGGCTGGCATGGTTCTGAGTACCGGGATGTGGCCTGAACAGAAGAAGCCAGTCTCCATCCCCCAGATGTCTCTGTTCCAGTGGAGAAATGCTTCCAATCCATGTTTCTTATCAAGATATCAGTGATTCCCAATGGGGACAGTTTGCTGTCCAGGGACAATCTGGGTGATTTATGGAGATTTTCAATTGTCCCAGCTTGCTGGGAAATTGGGAGTGGGAGGAGAAGAGGTTGGGAAGGTGCTGCTGGTATCTGGTGTGTGTAAGCCAGGGATGCTGCTAAACATCTCGTGATCTTAGTGTTTGCACTGCTGCTTTTCTAAGAGGAAAAACTGATCGGGTCCAGGGTGCCAGTAGCACCAAGGCTGAGAAATGTGGCTTTCCTCTGACACATCGTTACTCGTCAGAACAAACACACATGAGGTTCAGTTTCCCTGGGTAGGAGCCTTGCTGGGTTTAGGCACTTCGCAGAGAACTCAGTTCCCTGTTTCTACCTTTGTCCACCTTTTGACGTGCAAAGCTGCCATAAGGAGGCCACTCTCCAAGCAAAAGCAAGAGGAGTGCTAAGCAATGGAACTCCAGGCACCAGAGGCTAAAGAGGGAAGGGGGACAGGCAGAGAGACAAAGTGACCAGATGGATGCACCCGCATCACCTGACTTCCACCAGTACCCTGGACAGCAGGACACTGACCATCAGGGAGGGGTGAGCAGAGCTACCTAATAGGAGGGCTAACTCCAGTTCACTTTTTCTTTATTGCTGTGACTGGAAATTACCTTCAAAAAAAAAAGTGTAAGTATTGACCTGAAAGTAAAAATCAATGTTTTAAAATTTCTTTCTTTCTTATGAAGAAAAGTCAGTAATTTCATATATACTTTGAAAGTATTTTTTGTCTGTTTGTTTGTTTGACCTAGTGCACAAGGGGAAGGGTAATTTATGGAAGGTATGGAGAGGACCTCACAGGGAGCCACCTCACTGCAAAATACTTCCTAGGTAGGACGTTAGATGAGAACAAGTTGGCATGTGATTGGGTGGACCTCTAGGCCAAAGTGCATCCTAAAAAATGCTTCTGTGGGGAAAGCATGAGGAAAGAGATAAGAAGAGAACCACACAACCCAAAATACAATTTTATTACCGTCTCCCCAAAATTAGACCTTTAAGAAATGGCTGATTTTCATTTCTTTTGTTGACAACCAGATTTTTCTTTAATTTGCTATTTTGATTTTGTAACACTTCACCTTATACAACTTAGAAGTATGTGAGTTGTTAAAAGGTGGTTTTTATGAACACAGGAAGTTACTATCAAATTTGAGTAATGATCTCTCTTGAGACTGGGACAAGTGGCTATATCATATTCCTTTGTGTCAAATAAAACACTGTTTTTTAATGCTAAAATATTCCCACTTAGTAATGGTCTTTGGCTTTGTAAAGTTGCATATAGTCAGTCAATTTGAATATTTCATAGGATGAAATCATCAAGTAATCTCTGTTTTCCATTTCACTTTGTGCAGCAAATTGCTCTGATGGAGTTCTCATACGTAATATGCAGTACTACACTTTTATCGATGTTTCCGACTTCAAAAATTCAATACATGCGATGGAAATCTCTAATACTCATCTACTTTAAGTTTACTATTCTATTTCCTAGAAAAATAAAAACACTTACCTAGTGCACCACATAACCATTGAAACAGTATACATCTATCTGCCTAAATTGGGTTTATTCTTGAATATTTGCACTTGGTATATTGCTTGGTATTAGGTATATAAACTTGGAAAATCGTTTATATGCCTAAAGGTTCATTTTTAAAATGTGAAAGAAAAAAAAGGAGAAAAAGAAAATGGAAAAGACAATATAAATACCTCAAATTTGTTGTCAGGTTTATGTAAACTAGAAAAAAAATAAAATGACTTATTATATAAGTGACTGACTGATATATAAAAGATACCAGCCAGTCACTTATATAATATTTGTGCTTCTTTTTAGAAAGAGTTGAAGATTGGTGGAACTACAGCTACATATGCCAACCCTAATAATCGCAGAAAGACTATGTTGGAAAATGAAACTGAATCCCTATCTCTCGCCATGCACAAAAGTTAACTCGAAATGGATCAAGGAGCTAGATATCAAATCAGAGACACTGCGTCTGATAGAAGAAAAAGTTGGCTACGATCTACATACTGTGGGGTCAGGCTCCAAATTCCTTAATAGGACACCCATAGCCCAAGAGTTAATAACAAGAGTCAACAAATGGGACTTACTTAAACTAAAAAGTGTTTTTCTCAGCAAGAGAAACAATAAGAGAGGTAAATAGGGAGCCTACATCTTGGGGACAAATTTTTACCCCTCACACTTCAGATAGAGCCCTAATATCCAGAATATACAAAGAACTCAAAAAATTAAACAATAAGATAACAAATAACCCAATCAACAAATGGGCCAAGGACCTGAACAGAAACTTCTCAGAGGAGGACATACAATCAATCAACAAGTACATGAAAAAATGCTCACCATCTCTAGCAGTCAGAGAAATGCAAATCAAGATCACCCTAAGATACCATCTCACTCCAGTAAGATTGGCAGCCATTATGAAGTCAAACAACAATAAGTGCTGGCGAGGATGTGGGGAAAAGGGTACTCTTGTACATTGCTGGTGGGACTGCAAATTGGTGAGGCCAATTTGGAAAGCAGTATGGAGATTCCTGGGAAAGCTGAGAATGGATTCACCATTTGACCCAGCTATCACCCTTCTCGGACTATTCCCTGAGGATCTTAAAAGAGCGTACTATAGGGATACTGCCACATCAATGATCATAGCAGCACAATTCACAATAGCTAGACTGTGGAACCAACCTAGATGCCCTTCAATAGATGAATGGATAAAAAAAAAATGTGGCATTTATACACAATGGAGTATTACGCAGCACTAAAAAATGACAAATCATGGAATTTGCAGGGAAATGGATGGCATTAGAGCAGATTATGCTAAGTGAAGCTAGCCAATCCCTAAAAAACAAATGCCAAATGTCTTCCTTGATATAAAGAGAGCAACTAAGAACAGAACAGGGAGGAAGAGCATGAGGAAAAGATTAACATTAAACAGAGACGAGTGGGGGGAGAGAAAGGGAGAGAGAAGGGAAATCATATGGAAATGGTAGGAGACCCTCAATGTTACACAAAATTACATATAAGAGGTTGTGAGGGGAAAGTGGGGGGGAAACAAGGGAGAGAATTGAACAACAGCAGGTGAGGTAGAGAGGGAAGATGGGAGGGGAGGGGAGGGGGGATAGTAGGGGATAGGAAAGGTAGCAGAATACAACAGTCACTAATATGCCATTATGGAAAAAATGTGAATGTATAACCGATGTGATTCTGCAATTTGTATTTGGGGTAAAAATGGGAGTTCATAACCCACTTGAGTCAAATGTATGAAAGATGATATGTCATGAGCTTTGTAATGTTTTGAACAACCAATAAAAAAAAAAAAAAAAGAAAAGAAAGACTATGTTGGATTCTCAGGAAGACAGAAGCTTGGAGATAGACTGCATTAGATACACCTTGATAAAATTCAGGAGAGCTTTAACTAAGCAGATGACCAACTTGGGTGACAGGCTCCTCAGTACCTGCTATATCATTCTTTATATAAAATATGCCTTCACTGAAAATTTAACTAATATAAAATTGAGCCTACTCTAGAATCAGAAATGTAGTGAACACTGGCCATTTTTAATCTTTGTTTCCATTCTGCTCAGCACCTTTCACTTTATCGGTACCCCAGTGAGCAAAGTTTCAGCTCAGCAGATGCACTTCTAGCACAGAGAAGAAAAGTGCAATGCTCTTCATATTTTGCTCCTCATGCACCATTACTTATTGATTTTTATACCCAAGGAGATGATCCTTTTGTTGATTGTCATGGTAAGCATTTCCCCTTGCTATTATCTCTGTAGCTGGGTGCTTATCTTAGCTTTTGTAGCTCCCCACAGAATGTTGTGTCAAATAGGAGAAATTATTATGCATTTTAAATACAGCTGGAGAGAACAGTGAGACCTGTTGTCAACTGCCCAGCAACATATGAGAGGTTTCTGGAACTCCAGGTCTGTAAGTCACCTCTAATTTGCATACACTGGGAACCTTTGCTGGAACTTATTCCTTAGTTTTAGAAAAGTCTATTTTAGTTTGCCACAGTGCTGGTTAAAAAAAAAAAGAAATTCTGAAGAATCCAAATGCAATACTCATAATATTAGAATGAATTGACTTCAAGCTAAGATGTTTAATCTCTAAGCTTTTTCCCAAGCAGATCCTCAAATAAACATTTGACTGAGTGACAGTTAGTAGGTGTTACTTTCCCAATTGAAAACTAATTTTAATTTAACCTTCACATTGTTGAGGAAAAGTATTACCATTCACTCAATAATTAGACTTAATTGGTCTGAGAATTTAAATGCTGCCTTGACACCAAACATTTCAAACTGTGTATATTTCACTACCTTAAATCTACACTGGAGACCAAAACTGTGAGATATATTTATTCAGTTTGTGGTATACTTCTGTAAGCAAGTGAATTTCAAAGCTCAATTGCTGTTATTTGAAAATAAAAATCAAAATCAAGTATGAGACAATGTACTTTCTACTCTGATTTCTGAATAACATGTGGTATTTTTTTCATATTAGAAATGGAACATCTATACTGTTTCTTACTTGTCTTTTATTTAGCATAATCACCAAATATCTACCCAGCGTAATGTCTATTTTCTATTAAGCATCTGCCACGTTTTTAACATTTGGGCTTTGTCAGCTTTGCATCACTGTGATCAAAATACCCAGTAAGAACAACTTAGAAGAGGGAATGTTTATTTTGGCTCATGGAACAGCCACACCCCACTTGCCTACAGTTACCACCCTAAGTCCATTCAAACTAGGATGGACTGATTAGGTCACAGCTCTCACCGATCCAATCACTTGACCTCCAAACATTCCTACCTTCTTGGAAGCATTTGGGGGGACTCCTCACATACAAACCATAATGGTCATGTTCTTTACATACACTAGAAACGGGCACCACAATGCTATTTTATGAGACAAATGGTCTTTTCGTTTAAAATAAGAAATGAAGCCAAGATGCATCATAAATGCTACTTTTATCTAATTCAATTTTCCTCCTCCACACCCCCGCACCTTCCTAAGGATAAGTGCATAGACTGTGTTGGGTCATTGTAACAGCCTTGAGGAGTAGTTCTGTAACAGATGATCAAACTTGGGCCAATTAAATGAATTCTCTTGCATTTTTTTTTTTTTTTCTCAACTGAAGCTTGTGAGGAAGACATCTCCTCTTAGGTCACAGAACTGGAAAGGGAACCTGGCAGGGGCAGTAGCCATGTTTTCTCCTGTGCAGCAGAGATAAGCTTGACAACATAAATGAGAGATGAATACCAAAGAGTTTCTAATGACTTCTAGTGTTTGGACCCAGTCATGACCAAAATTTCTCAGTGACAGTACAGCTGACCTTTTTGGCTTCTTATGTCCCTGTTGTGAGGGGTGCCCCAGGCTGGTCTCTGCTCAGTAGATTCTGGTTTTGACAACACAAAGTCTCAAACATTGTCAAATGTCAGTGAATCTGGGGAGAGACAAAATACCTCCATTGAGAACCACTGAGTGTGTCATCTACCTCTGGATTTGCCAATTATTTGAACTGTGAAGTCTTCCCCATTTGCTCAATATAATCTGTAAATCACTCAGGAATCTCAACTCATTTGTACATGGTAAGTAACTTACTCAAGAAGGTTACAATGAGAGTTAGCCCTACATCCTTGTGGGTGTACGCCATAAGAAAAAAACACACAGAGGAAGCCCCTTCTGTAGGTATCCAGAGGAAAATCATAAAGGATCTGAATACAGAGGGTTTTGGAGTGCTCCAGATTGTTGATTTGTGAAGCACATAGACCAAGATGTGCTTCCAAAAACTTTATTCTGAGTTTAGCTATGCCTGCGAAATGGCTGGTTAAATAAGCATAAGCAAAATGTGTTCTTTTATTATTATAAGATTTCTCATAGCCTCTAATCTGCTGCTGGGCTTTAATAATCTTTACCAGTTTCTCAAATTTCTACAACCATTTTTTAAGAGTTCCAGGTAACATTTTTTTCATGGTGAACATTCTGCAGATCTCAATGTCAGTTATGATAGTCCACCAAACCAAAAGGCAGTCCAATGTGGGAGACAAAGAGTGAGTGTTCTTATGGGCCTCTTTTTTTTGGGGGGGGGAGTATGTTTATCTTTTATCTGCATTTGGGGAGAAGTGGGGATTGATGATGGACTATTTTATAACAGTTTGAAGATTTATCCCTGTTAGAGTCTGTAAACAAGTCTGGATGGCGCCTGGCATTTTGCCAGAGGGAGTGGTTTGAGAAGTAACACCAGGGAGCCATTAAGTGTGGAGATCCCTTATTGGTTGACTGCTGTATCTATTTTATGTTAATTAGATAAGCTGTGTGAAATGTATAAATACCCCTCTTGTCCTACAATAAACGGCTCCTACTCCTGCTGTATCAACGTACACAAGTTGTTTGTCAGCCCCCGGTTATTTTGCTGCAGCCGGACTGCGACATATCCCTACAGCAACCGATGACAACGAGGAGAATGACAAGATTTCTTTCGGAAATCTTGTTCTCTACAGAGGATGGATCCCAGTGAGGTAGCCAACAGCCAAGGCAGTGATTCACCATTGAAATGGATCACATCGGAAGTGCCACGTGTTCTGATGATGTCAATGGCATCAAAATTGATGGAAGTGATTTGATTTTTTTCATCCATCAGACTGATGCAAAAGATTGTTTATCACTAATCCTCCATTTGACGTTACTATGTTTAATCACTTTGACAGGTGCTTCTAATTTCAAAGATCACATGCATTTCTTTTCTTTTTAACACCTGTGAGTCAAATTTGATAGGAAGATAATGCACATCAGTGATGGATTGCTTAGAATCTGGCCTCACTAGACCAGATACTCTCTTTAATAAATGTTTTCTAGAAGTCAATTCCACTAGCTCTATATCTGACTCCATTTTTAGTCATAAAACATAAAATATCAACATATCCATTTCTGCTATAGAATGTATGAGTGCCACAGCTGCCCTGAGCCTCAGTGTATGGTTTTCTTGGTTAATTTGCAAATGGAAAGCCTCCAGTGACTCCCTCGCCACTTCCCTGTGTTAAAATTGTTGGGGTTGTAATGAGCATCTTTGGATCAGATACTTTCTGGCTCTTGCTGTCTTTGTGGCCTGCATGCTAGAAGATAAGGATTTGGCCAACCAGCAAGGGATCGCACAGGGAGCTCAGGGTCTCACTCATGCCTGGCAACATCTGAATGCTTGATGTCATTATGCAAGTTATCATCCATCAGCAGGCAGCTGCGTTAGGACTTCTAGCCAGCAGCGCAAACATTTGTGCTTGTGGCTTCCTCCCTGAGCATGCTGGACCCAGTGCCCATCAGACAAGAGGACTGCATACACAGTCCCTGCCCGATGCTCTGGACCACTCTAACAGCTGTTCCAGGCCAGTGTTGGGAGGCTCACCTGGCAGCCCTGTTGGAGCTTGGAAAGAGATGTGCAGATTAGAGGCTGTTTGCTCAACACAAAGGGCTTTTCTGTGGAAGAACCATGGGGAGGCAGGGGAGGGAGCACAGAAGCCGAGGATAAAGCTAACAAAACATTTCTTAATAAAATGGACCAGATGATGTAGTCACAGGAGTGTACAAGATCAACCTAACTCAAAATGCAAAAAAAGACAAAAAGCATTTTGATCTTGATGGAATGACAGGTAGCTTAAGCAGTTGTGTTAAAGGGAAAGGATAAAAAAAAAAAAAAACTGATTCCATAACCAACAAACAAATACCTATCAAGCACATTGCATGTCCCCAGACACCTGAGAAATAAGAGACAGGAAGTTAGTGCCCAAAGGCCTGGGAGACTGGCAGTCATTTGGGTCAGGTAAGACAAATCCACAGGAAGCAGGTGGTAGAAATGCTATGGTTATCAAGAGCTTAATTTCCATGTGTGGAACTTGCAGGAAGGAAGAGTGAGAATCCCAATCTTCTAACCTTTAGGCCTCTCTGTGGATGCAGATACACAACCCCTCATTTAAATCACAGGGATCACATTAAGCCCAAACAAACAGGAAGTGTCCCTAGGTTCAAAGGGTGGGCAACAGACCCTCCTAGGGGCTGTGAAAGACTTTACTGCTCAGAATCACACAGGTGTGTCTGTTAAAATGCAGATTTGGGGGTAGACCTGAGCTGGAGGCACTAGGAATCCACGTGTTAAACAAACATCTCAGGTGTTTCTAATGGTTAATTCCAAGATTTTACTCTGGGAAATGTTGCTTGAAAGATGCAAGAAAGCAAAGGCAATTCAGCCTAACAGTTTCTCATCAGTCTGTTATCCTGCAGCCATTGCAGAGCCTTTAACTGCATTCAAAAATTGAATTTGCATATCTACAACTAAAAAAAAACAAAACTGAGTTTGCATATGTACATTACATTCTTGGGGGAAAAGGTTTGTAAACATCTTTCTACTCTTGGGACAATTTGCCCACATGTCCATCCTCACAATTAATCATCTCTAAAAATATTTCCATGTTTCTATCTACCAATTTTGCAATGAGCAAAACCACTGGCTCAGTCTCTCCATCCCCAACTGAGGCTTGGGAAGCTCAGTTGACCTACTTTCTGTGGCTTCCACATTTGTCATGTCCTCTCCAAAGCTAAGAGCACAGCACAGCACTTCAAGGGCTGGGCTTCCCACCTCTACATATTGCTTATTCTCTAGGGCGCATCACATTGCATCGTGATTCCTTGCTTTTCCCCAGTGGAAATATGAGGCACTGAAGGCCAAGACCATGCCACTGAATATCTGCAGATAATGTGTCTGACCATCACCTTTATCGGGGCACGAAAGGAGCAGAACTCATAACTTCTAATCATCGAATGAAGGGGTGTGAGATCATGTGGCTAGTGAGTGGCAAAGCCAAGTATTGTACACATCCCATCTTACAGAGAAGCATCCATATGTCCCCCAAAGGCTCATGTGTTGAAGGCTTGGTCCCCAGTGCTGCCATGTTCAGAGATGCAGGCTTCAGAAAGGGATTAGATCATGGGCTCAAATCTCATCAGTAGATTAATCAATGATGGATTAATAATTTAATGGCATTGTTGGCAAATGATGAATATTGTAGTAGGGTCTAATTGGAAAAAGTAGGTCACTAGAGACATATGTTGTACTGACCCCTTCCTTTCACTCTTTCTGCTTTCTGACTGCCATGAGGTGAGCAGCTTTCCTCTGCCATGCCCTCTACCATGCTGTTCTGCATCCCTTCAGGCCTAAAACAATNTAAAAAAAAAAAAAAAAAGAATGAAGGGGTGTGTGTGTATGTGTGTGTGTGTGTGTGTGTATGTGTGTGTACGTGTACTGAATGTTTGCAAAGAGAGCAAAATAGAGAAGTAAGGACATTCATCTTAATTTATTCTTCTTACCTGAAGCTGTAACTCAAGACCAGTTTGGTGAGGAAGACAATCCAAGATAAGGAGACTTCCCTCCACCCAGCTAAGGTCCTCATGTCCTTGGATATGTTGGTCTTCCAATCTATTCAAGGATGCATAGTCCACTTTTTTAAGGTGTCAGAAATAAACAGGACCCAGATGTTCAAAATGATGCAATTACTAATTAGAAAGGGACTAAACCTGGAGAGGTTTGTTTCCACAATGACATAAAGAATCCCCTCTCACAGTGAGAGAAGCAGCTCCATCTTAGAGCCCCAGCCTTGATTGTTATCAGAGAGGGACCTCCCTGGTTTGAAGAACAGATGCAGGTATGCACCCCTGCGCCCCACCCACCCCAGACCTGCAAGGCATTCTCTGTCTGCCTGAACTCTGCCTGGTTTTCCCCCCAAACATATTTATTTTCAGCTGTGGAAGAAATTCACTTTCCTTCAAACAGAGTGGCCGGGGGCTTTTACTGGATGAGCAAGAGCTATAAATAACCCTCAGCCCCTTCCACCGTAATCTTGGATTTTCAGTCACTCCGCCTCGGCATTCAAAGACTTCAGCCTGGCAGGAGCAGGGACTTCAAGCCATGTTTACGGTCACCAAATAATGAGGCTGTTGGCGAGGCTGACAAGAATAGACTTTATCGGTGCTGCTTCTATTGTGTGCCTGCAATTGCGCTGGCTTCCAGAGAGGAAAATCAGACACGTCTTGGAAGTGGTGGGGGCCCTGTGTGAGAATCCAGCTGTTCTTCCCACAGCCCAGACAGATGGCTGCAATTCTGTTCTGCGTCTGTCTGATATTTCCACGGGAAGGGTGAGGTGGCCGAATCCTGGGGAGAGCAACTGCTCTGGGTGGAAGAGACAACTGAATGGGCCCCCGAGGAAATCGAGTGGTGGCCGACAGAGCTGGACAGCCCTCAGTCCAGGCAATACAGACAGGCTGGAACAGAAAGAGCACAGCAATTAATTGGAGAAAATCAGAGTCATTGACCCACTGTATTTGTATTTGCTGATGTTTTATGTTCTAAGTTATTTTCAGTGGTATTGGCTAGAACGTTTTCAATTGTTCATTTCTTGATTCTTTGGTTCAATTGTTGTTAGGATGGTTTTACTGCCTATTGTTTTTCTTATCATTGATTTACTAACAAGGGATACAGGAGACAGAGCCTCAGGGGCTCAGGACCAAGAGCACCCATCTATCCATGTCAGTTTCAAATCATTCATTCATTTTAAAATTCAACACATCTTTTCTGAGCAGTCACTCTGCTGCAGGGAGCTTCGTCTAGAATCTGTGGATACAGATAGGAACAGGTTGAGGGTAGCTTTGCCGCCAAAGACCCACATCCTGCCCAGAAAAAGTAGAGAACAAACAGAAATTATCATTGTCATTGCTGGAAAGAAAATAAACCAGGGTGTGTCCATGACTGGATCTGGGAGGCCCCTTAGTCTGAGCAGTGTGTGGTTTTTGTCTGGAAGAGCTGAGGTTGGAGAGGGGAGGAGGCAGCCATGTGATACCCCCAGGGAAAAGATTTAAGGTCAGAGGAAATCCAAGCAGATTCAAAGTTTGAAAGACAGTTATGAACTTGTACATTTCAAGGAAGAGCAAAGCACTTGGAGAGAAGGCTCTAAAGAGTGAGCTGCATGGGGTAAAGTGGAGAGCCCAGCAGGAGCCAGATCATACAGACGGGGGCGCACACCCATGGCAAGGGGCCTCGACTGTGTAACAGTGCAAGGAAAAACCAATGGAGGCTTTACACAGGAAAGATGAATGCTCAGCTTCAAATTGGGCTAAGATTATTCTTACAGTGTTGTGTGAAAAGGTTACAGAGAGAGAAAGAGAGAAGGGGAGAGGACAGACCACTGAGTTTTTCATGTCAGAGATGAACAAGAACCAGGGAAGTGGAGAGAGAGAAAGAGAGAGGGGGTGGGGAGGATTCAGAATAGAATAGGAGGAAAGAATCAAAGATAAATCTTGCATTCCCAAGTTCTCCTGCATACTCATGTGCTACAGTGTTACTCTTTTGTTGGTCAACATTTCCAGGATATTCCTCAATGTGCCTTGGGGGATAACTTGTGGGGGAGGGTCACAGTGCCTGCTGTGGAGAAGTGGACTGACAGAGAAGATGGGTGACTTGTGCAGATGGAGTTGGCAGAAATCACCTAAGCAAGACACAGCTGAATGTGCAGAGAGCAAGACGGACCCTACACCATCTCACAGGTGAGGCTTCTCCTATGTCCATTTGACGAGAAGCACGATTCTAAGGTCCTCTCGGCCTCTAATAGTTCATGATTTCTTGACTATCGAAAAGAACCTCATAAGGTAGAGTCATGCAGGACAAGATTAGGGTATGTTTAGGTGCACACCGGATATCCAAAATAACAGTGGCTTAAACAAGACACTACTTCTCCCACAGGTAATCGTGCAGGAGTGATTCTCCTGTCAGGGATCTAGGGTCCTTTTGTGTCCTTGCTCTGTTGATTGTGGCGCTTTCCCCTCATGGATGTAATCCAACATGACGCATCCTGATGTTCATATTCCAGGTCACAGGAAGAGAATCCGTTTCCCTTTGAAGGCATGTCCAGTGGGCTGCACATGATCACACCCTGGTGTGTCTGTTGCTGCTGTGTGCAGAGCTGCAGGACAGTTTCAGGGCCTGATACCCGAGTGCCAGTCAGTGCTGGACATCAGGCCTGGCTGTGCGCCTTGCACTTTCCACCAGTTTGGGTCCCACCTCATTTCCTGGTGAATGAAGCAATTGGCACAAAGAACAAGCATCTAAGTGTCTTAGGAACTGGTGTGTCAGATCCTCGTTTCCCATGGCAGATGGGCAGAGGGGACCTGCTTTGAAACAGCTGTGAGCTTATTCCACACACTCAGACTCAGGGGCGTCATGGACTTCTGGTTAGTTCTGGGCCTGTCTGACACTTTGTTATCTACTGTGTGGGGCTTATAGGAAGCACTCTGGCTCCCCCGCCCCCTCCCCGTGGCACTCACACATCACTTAGTGGCCACACACTGGCTTCTCTGAGATCTGTGACATTTTTCACAGGGTTCCCTAGGTACCTGTCAATTGGGTTGTTATCCCAGGTGACTGCACAGTCCACTTGATCATGGAATTTTTAATTTTTAAAAAAATATTTATACATCTATATGGGGTATGCTATGGTAATCCAATACCTATATAAAATGTCTAGTAATAAGCACTTCCCTCTCTTCAACCATTAGTCGTTTTCATGTGCTGGGAATTTAATGCTGTGCATTTTGAAGCATATCACTGGTGTTCTGTCCAGTGGGTACGCCACCCTGCTCAAGAAGGCCAGAGGTGGTTGTTATACTCTCACCATGTATTTGGGCCCCTTATTGAATTTCTTTCTGTCCCCCTGCCTCCCTTCCCTATCTATTCTATTCCATTTTTCTACAAGGTGGACTTCATTATTTTCCCAAGACAAGTGAAAACACTGAGTATTTGTCTTTCTGTGCCTGTTTCACTTAACATAAGGACATTTATCTATGTTATTACAAGACCTCTTTTTTTTTTAACCCCATACCAGAATACTCAGGGGTGCTTAACCACTGACCTGCGTTCCCAGACTTTTTTATTTATTTATTTTTTGAGACAGAGTCTCGTCAAGTTGTTGAGGCTGGCCTCCAATTTGTGATTCTCCTGCCTCAGCCACCTGAGCCACTGGGATTACAGGTGTGCACCACCACAGCTGACTAAGACTTCATTCAAATAGGATTTCATTGTGAAAAATACATCATTTTTCTTTATCCTCTCATCCACTGAAGGTCATACATGTTGATTCCATATTCTGGATATTGTGAATAGTGCTGCAGTAAACAGGGGAATGATCTTTTTGGCATTAATGAATTCATCTCTTTTGAATATAGACTCATTAGTGGAATTGCTAGATCACCTCGTGGTTCTACTTTCTCTGTTTTGAGGAATCTCCATACTGATTTTCATAATGTTTCTTACCATTCCTTAAATATTTGCTTTATTTTTTTTTTCTCCATAAAGAAAAAAGGGAGTCCGTATTAGCCAGGCATCCTTGCCCCAGACCTGAGCAGCATTCAGAAAACAAATCTGCGTCCAGGAAAAGCTCTCTGCTTATTTTATTTTTCCAGCCCTGGAGTGAGTCACAGACAACTCAGCATCTTCCAAACACACATGCTAAGGGGCCCCTGTCACACTCATTATCCCTCCTGCTCTGCTCTCTGCCTCCTCTCCATAACATGAGGTCCAGGATCCACTCTTTTGTCCCTCCTCAGTTTTTTATAGAACAGTTTCCTAAACACACACACTAAATCCTACAGGAGGAATGGTCAAAGGCCCACATTTTGAATAAGAACCCTGCCTGCTCTCCTCTTCCAGGTGAGGACAAATGAAAGCCCCTCGTCCCATCCCACTGCTAAAACTTTCACAATGAGTGGGTATCTGGGTTCCTTCCTGCACTTTCCCCTAATTATCATCTGATGATTCTTTTTGTCTACAGATTCAAGAACTGGATTGCAGTTATTAGAAAAGGCAGCCCTGCCTGAGTCTGCATTCCCACCTGTAAAGCTGTGGGAACATTACCACCTGGCTTTCTCCTGCCTCCTGTCTTTCAGGCAAGACAGCACTCCCGGATCCTACAGTTCTTTACAGTTATTATCGTAATGATCCTAATAATAGGTAAGAGGTGCAGACTGCCTATCTTCACAGCGTGAAGCACTTCCCTTTGAAATTAACTCAATTACCCTCCTAAGTTTGTATTATTATTTTTTTTTATCAAAAAGATATCCCAATGTTGGTGTGGGAAACAGAGATGATGGAGCTCATGGAAGATGCATAAATAGGTTCCTTGAAATTTTGAAATTACATTATTTACAACAAAATCCATTCTTCCCTCTGCATTCTTCCCATGCCCTATTTTCGATTTCAATCAGATTCTATTCATTTCTTTACACATTGCATTTTAAGAACCGTTAACATGAAATGTAAGTATGGAAATAAATATCCCGATCTTAGTCCAATTGTGCCTATTTTCTTGCCACTTCCAGGAAAGTGGGGATTATCTTCCTTTCACTTAATAGTCTCAATTTCAGAAATGATCTTCCGCGTTAATGCTTTCTCAGGGTTCACTCTGCATCTACAATGATTATTTACACTTGTCCTTTTCAGCCTGCAGGAAGCCAGCGGTAACCTTATTAAGGGCACCATGATGACCTCTAGCCTGACCTTCATGTCATCAGGCTGCATTAAGGTTTCTGTCACTAGGATGTCTTTGTCCTGTCATTCCACCACCCCTACCCTGCCCTGTTCATCTCAATCTTACTTTTTTCATGTATCTAATTCCCTTTCTAGCCAAGTTAGACCACATGCTTATCTCTAGTGTCTCTGACCCTTTTGTTCCTGTAAATAGTTTTATCTTTGTCTCCTTCCTAAAATACTCCCTGTTGCCTGCATCTCACATGGGTATTCATCTTTAAGATCAACTAGATTTCTCCCTTTCCTTAGTACCTCTGGACCTTCAAAATCATAAATTTCCATATCATTTTAACTTTTTATATGAAGCTCCACTTTGTGTGATGTTGGCTTCCACCTGTGGCTGTGAATGGAACCTGCTGAGCAAATGAAACTGGGGGACAGGAAAGCAGGGTTGGCCCCTCTGGTGCCTGACACAAAATGATGGTCAGTGCAGACTGGTCAGAAGCCTTAATGTCTAGCACAAGTCACTTATTTAGCAAGCCAGGAAGGAATGAATGGCCTGATGAGGAAAGCCCCTCCGTTAAATGTTGCTGAGTGATGTGTTGACTGGACAAGGAAAGGTGGTAACCTTGCAGAGAGGGGTAGCTGGGCCCTCTCTGTATTGCCCCAACACCTGTGTCTGAAGGGCTTCTTTACTTAGTGGACAGCACATCCACATGGGCTCCATGGCAGCACTGTTCTGGTCCAAACTTGGAGTCACAAATACCGGCTAAATTTCAAAACTAGGTGGAGTCATCCTATCCAACAATGTGAAAGCCTCTGCAGCAATGGCAAGAGTTATCTGTACTACAGAAGAGTTTCTGTAAATTCCACCTCCCTGCATAACTCCCCACCTAGGGCTATTTCTGGCTAACACTTAGGAATTTGCAAAGTCTGGGCCTAGGAGAATAAAACCACAAAATATAGGGTCGTGCCTTCAAGTGCCACTGTCTACCCTGAGGACCTGACTCTCTTTGCTACCAGCCCAGTGGTGGCATGGTGACCTCTCTGCAGAGAAGGCACCTCCCACTCACAGGGGCATCCAGGTCTTTTATTCTGCAGAAACAGCCAGATCAGGAAGAGCAGCCTAGCAGCCAGGGAAGAAGCATCCATTCTCAGGAGTAGAGGAGACTCTCACGATAGCCTGGTCACTTAAAAGGGAGCTATGATCAGGGTTTCCACCCTCCTCCACACTCCTGCAGTTCTCTTTAATTTGGAGCTGACCTTTCTAGCTGAGAAGCCTCACTGCCTATCACTGCCTTTGACCTATTTATATAATTTTGGTTCTGCCTACACTGGGGATTTTAATATTGCAAACATTGTCTCTATCACTCTTTCCTTCTACCTCTTCTAAATGGCACTGGAGAGTGCTTAGGATCTCAAGGAGAGGAAACACTGCTTGCACATAAGCAACAGGAAGGTCCAGGAATCAAAGCCGTGAACACCTTGGCCCCAAAACAACATCCTCTAATCCCCAGCTCAGTACTGGTGCGGGCTTTCATTAGCCCAGATGCTGCACTTGAGCTGTTGAGGTGTCTGCGTCTGGATATCAAGGTAGGCTACAGCTCAGGGCCACCAGAGGAGGGATGATCACATTGATAAAGATAGCCAGCAAAGTCCCAGAGGGGCTACTCAAATGCTACCATGTGTCCCTAAGTAATGTGGAAGGCAGAGAACTGCCTAGGAAGCAAGTCAGGGACAGAAATCCAAAGAAGAAGGGGAGAATTGAATTCTGGGACTGGAGACAGTAGAACACGCACAGAGAAAGGAAAGGGGTCAGGGCAAGAGAGATGACCTGGAACTTGAGAACCACTGGAGGCTCAGATCCAAGAAGAAAGGCCATTAGCCCCACCAGGTCTGTATTCTTGTCACTTTCTTCTGCTTCCAGAGCTGTTAATTTATTGCCATGCTGGCAAAAGGGCATCTCATGAAAGTTGTACCTTCCATGCAAATCTATTGTGGTTGCTGAATGGTTCAGCTCCTAAGGAATAAATAAATAATAAAAAATAAATAAAATAGGAAATAAGTATCACATGCCCATTTGCATCCACATGCTGCATAAACAGGGATTGTCTGTAGAAAATGTATCTCAAAGACCGTTTGACGGCCAGGGTTTGATTTATGGAAAGAAAATCCTGTCTTTTCCTAATATGTTTTCTTAATTTTAAAGGAAAATCCCTAATATGCTTGCATCAGTCTTTTAAACTCGAGGGTTTCCAAAATTGAAAATGTAGAAGTTTATGGAGGAACTTCAAAACCAATAAAAGGAATTTAAATTATTTAGTTTTCAAAAATGAATAGATATTGTCAAGCCAACCTTAAATCAAACCTCAGGAAATAAGATGCTTCTCTTATATAAGAAGATAGTTTATATTTTTAAACCCTAAAATGTTAGGCCCCAAATATTTTTAAAGCAAAACAAGACATCACATCTAGCTGCCACTCCCTGGTGCCTAGGAAACAGACCATGAGTCAGGCGAGGAAACTTCTTGCGGTCCTCCAGTGTGGCCTGATATGCCTGCTTCTGTCCACATCCTGCCCTGCCCGTGGGCTCCCCCATTCCCACTGAGAGCTCAGAGTCACTTTTCAATGTGATTCTCAGATGCCGCCCTGAAGCAGCTGTTCATTTTGTCAGGGATATTTCCTCCCCTGTCACCATCTTTCCCTTTACA
This sequence comes from Marmota marmota marmota, assembly GCF_001458135.2. Classification (NCBI taxonomy): domain Eukaryota; kingdom Metazoa; phylum Chordata; class Mammalia; order Rodentia; family Sciuridae; genus Marmota; species Marmota marmota. Next base: position 11,190,555 of record NW_026000026.1, on the reverse strand, counting down.
TAGTTCGGTATTTATCAAATCTAGCCAATATATGTGGTGTTTAAAATCAAATAAAAAAAACTAAAAATGTATTAGACTCCCCATAATAGAAATAATTTTGTTTTCCAATATGTGCAAATGTGAAGACTTTATTTGTTTCCAACTTGTGTACAACTTCGTAATCAAATAAATTTCAAAATACATGTAATTTAAAATGTAAAACAATCAAGTTTAAAATAAGAGCATTCATTTAATATGGCATTATGTTTGTTAGGTGGTAGTAGGATAATGGCAGGTAACAAATAACCTCAGGTCTCAGTAACACATATTTATTTTTCTCTCAGTTATTTGTGAGTTGTGACCCATAGATCAGTAGGTTTTGAGTGAATTTGAATTTTAAACCTATTCTGTGTTCCTTACAGTAGTAGCTGTATTCACAATAGCCAAGGAGCTAGAGAACAGTGAGCAGAATTAGGAAAAGACAAATCCTCTGTAACTTGTACGCTGTCATTTGTAACTTGTACACTGACATTTGTAACTTGCACACTGTCATTTGTATCTGTGAGCCTTTCTTTGGTCAGTGCAGATCATTTGGCCCAGGAAGGGAAGTGGACTCTTCCTACAGGGCAACCATGCCAAGCCAGGAGCTTAGGAACTGTGTGGTATGAAAACAAGACTGCTGCTATCCGAGAGAGGTGATGTCATTTATGTGAACTCTACTTGAAATTTCCATTTTGCATGCTACATCTTGCAAAACTTTGTGCCTGTGATGACTCTGTCTGTAATTGTTGAGTCATGAATCCTTCCCAACTAAGACAGAACTTTCATTTCCAAAATGTTCCATGTTATTGTTCACTCCTCACTTGACAGAATGCATCAGAATGTGCCCACTCCCTTCTAGTTTTTCTGCTGAGTTTATAATAACTAACATGGCAAAAGATGTGCAAGAGATTTCTAGACTTCCCCTAAAAACTGAAACTGAGAACTATCTCTAAACTCCCCTGAAATTGTTCATTTTAAGTTAGTGTGTGTGTGTGTGTGTATGTGTATACACATATACACACACTTATTGTGTGTTATACACATTATATATATATATATATATATAATTCTATACTATATATGAAATACATTACAATATTTATATATGTGTACTGAGTAATTAATTTTAAAGGATTTGAGACTATGTCACCCCAAAATATGCATATTGACCAATTTAAGGGTACTTAAAAAATAGCAGCTCAAGGACACTGACATTTAATTCTGTTTCATAGGAGATGAAGTCCCCTTTTGAAAAATGCCCTCCCTATAGTTCAAGTAACCAACTACCCTAGCATCTGCAAGGATATAAACCTTGCAAACAGATATCACCGATTTCTATGATATTAGTTGTCTGTTCCTCAATCACAGGGTTGTTATTCAACAAATACCATTGAACTTCCATGTCTCAGAGAGTTCACTAAATGCAGTTTATCATTGCTGTCAATGAGAGAGATGCATTTTAAGTCCTCATACAATTTAACATATTAGACAATTTTCAGCCCACATGTGCTCTCCTGGGAAGTCTGATAGATAAGCTCTCCTCGAGGCGTGTTCCTCTCTGCAGAAAGCTTGAGGAGTAATATGTAGGTGACTATGTGGGGATTATTTGTGTGTGTGTGTGTGTGTGCACATAATCTAGTTTATTCATTTCTTTAGTGTATTGATAGTGCCTTTTTTGTTTCATTCCTCCAATCATCAAACTTTTAGAGGAAAATGGGAGAACATTTCCATGAAGGAGGACTAGGCAAAGAGTTCTCAGACAAGACACCAATGTTGTGATTCGTAAGAGGGAAAATTAAGGAATTGGACACCATCAAAATTTAAAATTTATTCAATGCAATCACCTTGTTAAAAGGACAAAAAGAAAAGCCAGAGACTGGGAACAAATATTTGAAAGTCACATATCTGACACATGACTTACATCAAGAATACATGAAGAACATTCTAAATGAAACGATAAGAAAATAATCCGTTGAGAGAACGAGCAACATACATGAACAGAAACTTCACCAGGATGATGTAAGGGTAGCAAATAAGTACATTAACGCTTCTCATGGTCAGGCATTACATACTCAAAGCAAAATCACAATGAAAGGTTGTTACACACCCGATCTGGTGGCACCCACCTTTAATCCCCACTACTGGGGAAGCTGAAGCAGGTGGATGGTAAGTTCAAGGCCAGCCTGGGCAACTTAGCAATACCTTGTCTCAAAATTAAAATAAAAAGATTTAGGGTGTAGCTCAGTGATGGAGAGCTTGCCTAACATGCAAGAGTTCTTGGATTTAATCCCCTCCATCAAAAATAAATGAACACAAATTATAAATCTGCCTGCTATTGTGGATAAAATTAAAATACTGATAAATTTGAAAGCTGATTCAGAAATTTAGTATCTCTCCTATAATGCTGGTAGGAATACAAATGGTATGACTGCTCTGGAGGAAAAGTCTCCAGTTTCCTGTAAAATTAAGCAGACACTTATGATATAATTCAAAAATAGCACTTGTGGGTATTTATCCTATGAAAATTTATGTTCACCCATAAACCTGTACACAAATGTTCATAGAAACCTTATTTATATTAACTTCAACCTGCAAATGCCACAAATAGCTTTCAATAGGTGAATAAAAAAAATAAATCTGGTACATATATGCAATGAACTATTATTCAGCAATACAAAAGGGCAAAAGAATCTACTAACGCATGCAACAAACTGAATACATCTCAAAAGAAGGAAGCCTGTGCCAAGTGTTTGTATACTGTATAATTCCAATTCTGCTACATTCTCTCACAGCAACATTATAATGAGGACAGCACATCAGAGTCTCCTGAGGGACAGAGCTGGGGAGGGAGTTGAATATAAAGGGACAATGGGAGGGACTTCCTTTTGGTGACAGAGCATTGACAATCTTGATTATGGTGTTGCTTACATGAGTCTATAAAAGTGTTGAATTATCACAGAAGCACACACAAAGTGTTTGTAAACGAGTGAAATTAAGAAAGATTCTGAACTTAAGTTAGTATGAAAATGCCAGTGTTAATTTTAACTTGTGATATTGAATTTTTGTTATTTTAAGATATTATCATTTGGGGAAGCTGGATTAAGGGCATGGAGAACTCTCTATACCATTTGTTTACAACTTCTTTAAGCATTTCAAAATGAAAACTTAGGTAAATTATCTTTTGCTTCTGAAAGTCATGATGATAGTATCTCTACATCCATCTGTCAATCATCTATCCATAACTTTTTATAAATGTTTTAAAGGAAATTAAAAAGTCTAGGAAGATCTGTTATCACAGGTGTTGATTGTCCCCAACAAACCTAACCTGCACCTTCATCCCCTTGACTTTCTGAAGTTACTGCAACATGCTGATCTTAAGAAAGTAACTATAGAGCTCAGGACACCCAGCCACTCGTCCACACAGGTCCTCCAGGTGCCTGAGTAGGACCACTGGCATTAACACCCATGCAGGACTCCTGACCACCCACCTGCGCAGGACATCCGGCTGCAGTGCATGCGCAGGAGCGCTAGCCACCACTCCTATGTGGATCCCCACCTACCAACGTGGGGCTCCTCCTGTGGCCTCCATATTGGGACACTGCAACCACTGCAGTGACAGCCGCCAGCCACAATACTGCATACCACAGCTGCATCTCTGAACATACCACTTAATGCCACTGCCTGGCCCCACCCAACCCCCAGACACCCCATTGCTGAAAGCAGCCTCCTCTATCTTGGGACACCTATGTGGCCATCTGGGGCTTAGAAGCAGTATCAAGGTACCAAAAGTTCCCAATTTCCCCCGCCTCCCAACAGCTGCTAACTTGGCACAGTGCCTGTGACTATACAGCCAGTCCATAGCTTGCAAAACCTGGTCTCAAAACTGGGTCCTGAATGGCTCAATATAAAACAGCTCTCCATGACAGGTGCGTGCCCCCAGAGCACAGCCCATAAGACCTCCGGAGAGAGAAGTTCCTGATTGGAAAGTAAAAAGGCAGGGAGGGAGGGAGATCCAGTTTAGAGACTAAATTAGAGACTAGGAATTGTGGAGTCTACAAGCCATATAAAGAGATAAGGCCAGGCCCACATCACATGAGTGGGCCCCAAAGGAAATCCTTGGGGTGAGTCTCCCATCTGAAGGGCAAGTGCTATACCCCACCTCCAGGAGGCACGCCCCCAAGACCAACCCTCTCACCCTAATAATCTTCACCATCCTGAGGGTGGAGATACCAACAAGTAACAGACACCCCACCTACTGGATAAGAAGGGAAGCTGGAAAGATACTGATTTGGATTTTTCAACCCAGACCTTGAAAACTAGAAGATCCTGGAACAAGGTATACCAAGCTCTGAAAGAAAATGGATGCCAAGCAAGAATCTTATATCCGGCAAAATTAAGCTTTAGATTTGATGGCAAAATAAAAACCTTCCATGAGGAAAAAAAAAGAATTTACAACTAGAAAAGCATGCACTATAGAAAATCCTTGGCAAAATATTCTATGAGAAGGAAATGAAAAACAATGATGAAAATCAGCAAAAGGTAGTATTATACTAAGGAACTACTAATCAAAGGAGAAACCAAGTCAAGTTAAAAACCAAAAATAAACAAATATGCCCGGGAATACAAATTATGTCAATTATATCTCAATAATAACCCTGAATGTTAATGGCCTAAACTCACCAATTAAAAGACAGACTGCAGACTGGATTAAAAAAAAAAAAAGACCAAAGAATACAACAATATGCTGCCTTCAGCAGACTCATTTCATAGGAAAAGATGGAGGTGAAACATTGGGAAAAAACATGCCACTCTCATGGACTGTAGAAACAAGCAGTGGTTTCCATCCTCATATTAAATAAAGTAGACTTCAAGCCAAAGTTAGTCAAAAAGGATAAAGAAGGACATTTCATACTGTTCAAGGGAATCATTCATCAAAAGACATAACAATTATAAATGTATATGCCCCAAACAATGGAGCACCTACATTCAACAAACAAACCCTTCTCAAGTTCAAGAGTCAAATAGACCACAACACAATAATTCTGGGTGACTTTAACACACCTCTTTCACCACTGGTGAGATTTTCCAAACAAAAGCTAAACAAAAAATCTATAGAATTCAATAATACAATTAATAACATAGACTTAACAGACATATATAGAATATTGCATCCATCAATGAGTGAATACACTTTAAAAATTTTTTTCAGTGGTTGATGGACCTTTATTTATTTGTTAATTTATATGTGGTGCTGAGAATCAAACCCAGTGCCTCACACATGCTAGGCAAATGCTCTACCACTGAGCCATAACCTCAACCCCAGAGTGAATACACTTTCTTCTCAGCAGTACATGGATTATTCTCTAAAATATACCATATATTATGACACAAAGCAACGGTAAGTCAATATAAAAAAGTAGAGATACTACCCTGAATTCTATCAAATCATAGTAGAATAAAATTAGAAGTCAATGATAAAATAAAATATAAAAGCTACTCCAACACCTGGAGACTAAATAATATGCTATTGAATGAAAAATGGGTTGCAAAAGACATCAAAGAGGAGATTAAAAAATTCTTAGAGGTAAATGAGAACACTGATACAACATATTGAAATCTCTGGGACACTATGAAAGTGGTACTAAGATGAAAGATCATTGCATGGAGTTCATTCCTTCAAAGAAGAAAAAGTCAACCCCAACAAACAAATGACCTAATGTAACATCAAAAAGCTCTAGAAAACGAACAAATCACATCAAAAGCAGTAGAAGAGAGGACTCAATTAAAATTAGAACTGAAATCAATGAAACTGAAACAAACAGTTGAAAAAAATTGACAAAAGAAAAAAGTTATTTTTTTGAATAAGTAAAAAAAAATGGATAAACCCTTAGCCATGCTAATGAAGAGAAGGAGAGAGAAAACTCAAATTACTAACATCCATGATGAAAAAGGAAATATCACAACGGAGACTACAGAAATACAGAAGATAATTAGAAATTATTTTGAGAATTTGTACTCCAATGAAATAGAAAATACCAAAGGCATAGGCAAATTTCTAGAGTCACATAATTTGCTCAAACTGAGTCAGGATGATATACACAAGTTAAACAGATCAATTTCAAGCAATGAAATAGAAGACGCCATCAGAAGCTTACCAACCAAGAAAAGCTCAGGACCACACAGATACACAGCTGAGTTCTACAAGACCTTCAAAGAAGAACTAATACCAATACTCCTCAAATTATTTTATAAAATAGAAAAAGAGGGAACACTTCCAAACTCATTCTATGAGGCCAATATCACCCTGATTCCAAAACCAGACACATCAAAGAAAGAAAACTTCAGACCAATATCTCTAATGAACATAGATGCAAAAATTCCCAGTAAAACTCTGTCAAATCAAATACAAAAACATATCAAAAATATAGTGCACCATGATTAAGTGAGGTTCATCCCAGGGATGCAAGGTTGGTTCAACATATGGAAATCAAAAAATGTAATTCATCATATCAATAGACTTAACGATAAGAATCATATGATCATCTCAAAAGATGCATAAAAAGCATTTGAAAAAATACAATACCCCTTCATGTTCAAAACACTAGGAAAACTAGTGATAACAGGAAAATAACTCAACAAGAAAAGCTATCTACGCTAAGCCCCAGGCTAACATAATTCTACATGGAGAAAAATTGAAAGCTTTCCCTCTAAAATCTGGAACAAGACAGGGATGCCCTCTTTCACCACTACTATTTAACATAGTTCTTGAAACTCTAGCCAGAGCAATTAGGAAGATGAAAGAAATGAAAGGAATATGGATAGGAAAAGAATAACTAAAATTATCACTATTTGCCAATAATGTGATTCTATGCCTAGATGATCCAAAATGTTCCACCAGAAAACTTCTAGAACTCATAAACCAATTCAGCAAAGTAGCAGGATATAAAATCAACATCCATAAAGTCATTTCTGTACATCAGCGGCAAGTCCTTTAAAAGATAAACTAGGAAAACTACCCCATTTAAAATAGTGTAAAAACACACACACACACACATAAATACTTGGAAATCAATTTAACAAAACAGGTGAAAGACCTCTATAATGAAAATTATAGAACACTAAAGAAAGAAAAAAGGAAGACCTTAGAATATGGAAAGATCTCCCTTGTTCTTGGATTAGCAGATTTAATATTGTCAAATGACCATACTACCAAAAGTAATATGCAGATTTAATGCAATTCCAAACAAAATCCCAATGATATTCCTCATAGAAATAGAAAAAGCATTGATGAAATTCATCTGGAAAAATAAGAGACCCAGAATAGCTAAAGCAGTCCTTAGCAAGAAGACTGAAGCAGGTGGCATCACTATAGCAGACCTTAAACTATACAACAGAGCAATAGTAACAAAAATAGCATGGTATTGACACCAAAATGAACTTGTAGACCAATGGTACAGAATAGAGGACACAGAGACAAACCCACATAAATATAGTTATCTCATACTAGACAAGGGCACCAAAAACATACATTGGAGAAAAGATAGCCACTTCAACAAATGGTGCTGGGAAAACTGGAAATCCATATGCAACAAAGTGAAACTAAACCCCTATCTCCCACCATGCACAAAACTAAACTCAAAGTGGATCAAAGACCTAGGAATTAAACCAGAGATCCTGTGCTCAACAGAAGAAAAAGTAGGCCCAAATCTTTATCATGTTTGATTAGGCCCAATTTCCTTAATAAGACTCCTATAGCACAAGAATCAATAAAATGGATAGATTCAAACTAAAAAGCTTCTTCTTAGCAAAGGAAACAATCAGTGAGGTGAATAGAGAGCCTACAGAATGGGAGCAAATTTTTACCATACACACATCAGATAGAGCACTAATCTCTAGGATATATAAAGAATTCAAAAATCTTAACATCAAATAAAACCAAATGACCAAATCAATAAATGAGACAAGGAATTAGAGAGACACTTCTCAGAAGATGATATACAATCAATCAACAAATATATGAAAAAATGTTCAACATCTGTAGCAATTAGAGAAATGCAAATCACAACTACTCTAAGATTTCTTCTCATTCCAGTCAGATTGACAGCTATTAAGAATACAAACAACAATAAGTATTGGTGAGGATGTTGGGAGAAAGGCACATTCATACATTGCTGGTGAGACTGCAAATTGGTGCAACCACTATGGAAAGCAGTTTGGAGATTCCTTTGAAAACTTGGAATGGAACCACCATTTGACCCCACTCCTTGGTTTATGCTCAAAGGATTTAAAAACAGCATACTACAGTAATGCATCCATGTCAATGTTTATAGCAGCACAATTCACAATAGCTAAATTGTGGAACCAACCTAGATGAATGGATAAAGAAAGTGGGGTATATGTACACAATGGAATATTACTCAGCATAAAAAGGAAATAAAACCATGGCATTTGCAGGTGAGTGGATGGAGTTGGAGAAATTATGCTAAGTAAAGTAAGCCAATCCCCAAAAACCAAAGGCTGAATATTTTCTCTGATATGTGGATGCTTTTCCAAAATTGGGATGGGGGAGGGAGCATAGGAGGAATAGAGGAACTTTAGATAGGGAAGGAAAGGGAGGGGGCGTGGAGGTAGGAAAGATGGTGGAATGAGAGGGACATCATTTCCCTAAGTACATGTATGAAGACACGAATGGTGTGACTCTAATTTGTACAACAAGAGTCATGAAAAATTGTGCTTCCACTCAAGAACTGTGGAAGCAAAAGCTACAGGACTGAGGGGCATTGAATTAAATTAATTGAATTAAAATGCATTCTGTTGTCTTATATAACAAATTAGAATAAACAAATAAATTTGCAAAGAAAGAAAGTAAGTGTAACAGGATCTTATGAAGGAAGGAACCGTATCCTGTGCAAAGTAGATGTTCATTTGGATAATGGTGAATGAACGAGTCAGAGAGTGAGATAAAGCTTATCACTTCATGGGTAATTAAGACCAAATCAATTCAATCCAGGGAACATTTCCTTTCTATAGGGTTTTCAGTCCTGAGACCCCCTTAGAGGACACAGCTGTGGTACTGTCCCCTCTTTACGGGTCTCAAAGGAATCAAGAATCTCCAGAAAAGCATTAAATATGGCTGCTAACACAATTTTGGATAAAACGTATTTAAATGTTATCAAAATAAAATATTTTAGATGTTTTTAAAGAAAAAAATTCTCTAAATGTTTTCTTTCTTAATTTCTTTGTTTGCTGGGGATTGGACTCATGGCATCATGCATTACTAAACACACTCTACACTGAGCTACACCCCCAGTCCTATTTATATACTCCTTAAAAACTTTTTTTTTGCAATCTTTTAGTGAAAAGGAATGAATTTTTATTTTTTCCACTTTTATCCTCTTTTAAAAATTCCATTATTTTAAAACATGCCAGTTATACAATTATTATTGTAAGAAGGAGGCCAGGATTCTAAAATCTAATCAGAAATGCTCCCACTTTCTTTGGTACCTCTGCAGAGTTTAAAAGGAATTTAACCTCTAACATCCTCCAATCAAGCACAGACTCTAATTAGCTAATTGGGAGTATTAAGAACATGTTAAAGTAATTGAAGTTGTAGATACTCTTCTGCTACTGTAGTGCATTTTTAAATATATTTTCACTGGGATTTTATAATAATGGAAAAAGAGCCAATTACAGGCTGGCCGAGCTTGGGGGCGCCATGCTGCTTTTCTGATTAGTCATCAATCTGAAATTACTAGAGCTCTAGGTAAAACAGAGTGAGTTATCTTAACCAGGTGCCAGATGCAGATGTGAAAGGGAAATCAGAAGTGGGGATGTGGGCTCTGGGGGGGGGGGCTTAAGCTGTCCGTCAAGTGAGCCGCCTGGAGTGGAGGCAGGTCCCAGACTGAGCATGGCCAGGGTACAGAGCCTCACCCTCTTTATCCTTCACCACACAACTCTGGTTCACAATCCCACAACTTTTCTATTCAGGACAAATTTACCAATTCAGAAATACTGGCCACATTTCCTCCATATTTGCCATCCTGAGGTTGTTCAGAACATGTCTACATCTGCTATGGTAGCAGCAGGGTCTGAAACCTTGCATATGTGAAACATGCAGATGGGAATGCTCTATGGGGGAGCTTAGCCAGAGAGACTTGTCAAAGAAGTATCTCCAAAAATGTGACCCCTGCATGCTTGCCTCAGAATTTCTTGCCTCACTTTTCATGAAGTCAGAACTCTGGGTCTCACTCAAGAACTGTGGAAGCAAAAGCTACAGGATTGGATTGGCACTCATTAACAGAAAACTAGAACTGGTTCTCAGTTCCCTAACATGAACATGGCAGATAGAAAGAATGTCTCCCTACTTCTAAGGTACGATTCAATCAATACAAGTAATATCATTTTCAAACAATCAACGAATGTAAGTATGGGTATCTCCCAATACTCAGCAACCTGGCAAACACTGCACTGACGTGGAAGGGCTCATTACTTTCTCTGTCATTCATTCTCCAGGTTTCTAGATCTCATACAGTCTTGTCCTTTTAAATATTATTAAGTGACAATCCGGATATATGTGTCTACACCCAACTGTTCCATTTTAACACTGGCTCCTTTACTTAACTGCCTACTGAGATCTCTACCTGCATGTCTAATAGAGACCTCAAACTTTACAGACTTCACACTGAGTTTATGATTTTTTTTTTTTTTGCTCAATAGAATTTTTTTCCCCATCCAAACCTTCTGTGGACTTCCTCATCTCCTAACTGTTAACTCTATTCATCCAACAGTTGAGGCCAAAATCTTGGCTACATCACTGCCTCCCTCTGTCCTTCATCTTTACATTCAGCTTATCGCTGTATGGAAGGAAACCTCAGCTAACGTCTGTTGTCCAGTGTATTTATTAATATAATCCCTTTCACTCTGGAAGGCATCTCTGATTGGGGCCGTCCAATCCAATATCAGAGAGAGTTGCTTCTACTTGCAAAACATGACCAGAATCTGACCACGTCGTACATATCTGTCTCTAATCCTTGTCACCACTGTCTCTTGTCTCATATTTATAATAGCCTCCTGCTCTCACATGTGTCATCCATAGTTGTCACATGCCACCTGAAGTGACTGCATTGGTCTCCTAGGGCTGCCTTAACAAACTACTCGAACAGTTCCAGAGTCCGAAAGCCTGAAATCAAAGTGTAGGCAAGGACACGGTCCCTCTGAAGGCTCCACAGAAGAGCCCTTTCTTGCCTCTTTCTGCTTCTGCTGGTGGCTGGCCATCCAGGTCACTCCAGTCCCTGCCTCCTTCCTCATGTGGTCTTGTGCTCTGTGTCCAAATCCCCCTCTCCTTGTTGAACTAGGGTCCACCCTATTTCTAATATGACCTCATCTTGAGTTGATTATATCTTCAAAACTATTTCCTAACAAAGCCACATTCACAGAATTAGGATTTGTTTGTTTGTTTTTGGTGGAGCTAGGGATTGAACCCAGGGCCTTGTGCATGTGAGGCAAGCACTCTACCAACTGAGCTATATCTGCAGCCCCACAGAATTAGGATTTGAACAATTGTTTTAGGGGGACACAACTTAACCCACAACAGGGATTCATTTAAAATATAATTAATAAAAAATCATTCCTTTGTCTCCAACCCTACGACGGCTTCATTTTCCTTAGGATAAGCTCCAACTCAGATGCTGGTCCCCGTCTCCTACACTGTGCTCTCCCCTTCACATCCTGATCCACGCAGTGCTCCAGATGATGTCTCTGTATCTTTCTCTCTGTGTCAAGAATGCTGCCGTACCAGGCCCTCTGTCCTTGCTCCTTCTCCCCAGAGCCCTTTTCTCCCTGGTACCTACGTGACTCCTCTTTGCTGGTGAATATTCGCTGTCTTTCCATTTAAGCAAATACTGCCCTCTCCCTCCCCCTATGGCTACTGTATAGACAGAGCCTGATAAATGCTTCCTATTTAAAAAAAAAAAAAAAAAAGCTAAAGGAATGAAAAGGGGGAATAGATATTATGCTAGTTCTTATAGATATTATACTAGTTCCAGAGAAAAAGTATATTGTCTTACTGAAACTTAAAGATAACATCATTTCACTCCTTTTACAGAAGAAACTGAAATTCAGAAATCTTAAACGACTTTCCAAAGATTATACAGCTCACAGGTGGTGGTCAAATTCCTTCCCAGGTTCTATGTGACTGTTATACAACTTTGTAACAAAGTTGTTACAAATATGACCTACAGTTGCATAATAAGGGGAGCACATGACCAGGACTTTGTAAGAAATGTATCGATAGAAAATATCACATAAAGAACTTGAAACACAATGCAAACACTGGTGCCTAACCCCAACCCACAGTCTTCACCGGCATTCCAAACTCATTCAACAAAAAACAGGAGAAAATGCACAATTAATACATAACTTGAATCTAATTATGCAGAAAAATGAGACAAAGTCAAACTGAGGAACAAACTGCAAAGTACCTAGTTTGTAATTTTCAAAAAGGTCAAGTCAGAAATAACAAAGAAAGACATTCAGCATAAAGTCTAAATAGAACTAACCATTAGAACTAAGGTGTGATACTGGAAATATCCTGAACCAGAAGGAGAAAAGCTTAAAGATAGCATTATTAAGGCAATTAAACTAAATAGACTGTTGATTACCTAATAACATTATATTAATAGTCAACTTCCTGATTTTAATCTTTGCCCCAAGACTATGTAAATGTCTTTGTTATTAGGAACTATGCACTGGAGGATCTAGGGGAAAGGACACACTGTCTCCAACTTACCTTGTAGAGAGAGTGTGGTGGATGGAGTTTTCTGTGGCACAAACCATAAACAATTGGTGAATTTGAATCAAGGGTAAAGGAAAATTACTATCAGTATTTGCAAACTTATATAAGTTTTAATCTTTATAAAATAAGGCCACATCTGATGCATTCTAAATTTATTTTGCACTAGTTTTACATAAAAAGAGAAAATTTTCAATTGAATTTTACTAACATGATATTCAAAATTCCAAGAAGGAAAGACATCTTGGCCATAGTTCACACCAACAGAAAGTGTTTTCTGCCTGCCATGCTGGCTCTAAGGAGATACAAAATGTTCTGCAAGTTGGAAACTATAGGAAAGTTCTAGCAAGTAGCTTTTTAAACACTTTTTGCAATCAACACATAGACTGAAATTTCTGACACTTTTCCTAATTAAATCAAGATACAGTAATTATGATGGACTAATACCTTATCACAAAGCAAAGGGAGATTATTAAATTACATGAGATGTCAATATAAGGAAGTGGTTCTTGTGAAAATACAGTGATGGAGACCAAAAAGTCCAAAAGGCCAGATCTAGCAAAAATTACCCAGAACATCCTTGGAGTGTGATGAGGACTGCAGATGACCTTATCTGGGCAGATCTACCATAGTAAAGGAACTCATATACCAAACTTCAACAGGTAGGCACTACAGAGAACCATGGTGTAACTAATTACACTGGGTCTCAGGTCACGCTCAGCTAAAGATTTTAATTTATGTCCCACATGACTTTATACAAGGATCTGGTCAATGTAGTTCAGATTTTCTTGTCAACTAGGAAGTTCAATTTCTTACTGAGATTAGCAAAGCTCCCGTTTATGTATCAGTCCCTATGGGTTCGGTTGGCACAAGCTTTTATCACAAAGACCAAATGCCTCCCGCAGCAATAATAAATGAGATTTTTAGATCAGAAATTCTAATGATCAAATTCTGGACCCCAGTGATGTTTTTGAGGGCAAAATCACCAGGAGGCCCTAATTAGGCAGAAAGGCAATCTCCCACTGTTTATGTCACAAAGTAGAAAACCATGTGGGTGTTTTAGGTCCTGTTTTCTAGTAAAGATAGTCAGGTTTTCCTCTGAGAAACTACATATCTCATACCTCTTTTTTTTTTCTTTCTTCAGCTTAGCTGAGAGTGACATTTTGTCTGATTTAGAGTGCAGCCAGTTCCATCATCCCACTGAATAGATTGAATGCATGGACATCTAGCCTGGTGCTGTCCCGTGAGCACTCCCTATAATCCCTGAAATAGACTCTCTTTCCTTCATCAAAACTGCCTGGAGTTGCTGGAAGCTGTTTTGCCACAACTTAAAGAAGCCTGCTTGAGCATGAAACCCACACTTGGAAGGCAAGGATGAAAAAGAGAGGTACAAATTCAGGACACTATCATTGTCATGGGTTGGATATGAGGTGTCCCCCAAAAGTTCATGTGTGAGACCAAGCGAGAAAGTTTGGAGGTGAAATGAATGGGTCAGGAGAGCCTTAACATAATTAATTAATTAATCCACCTGAGTGGGTTACCTGGGTGGTAACTGTAAGCATTTCCAAGATGCATCTGGAAGAGGTGAGTCATTGGGGGCATGACTTTGGGATTTGTATATTGTCCCTGGTGAACTGAGCTTAGTCATTCTCTGCTTTTTTGTTGTCATGTACCGAGCTGGTTTCCTCCACCACACCCTTTCACCATAATTTTCTGTCTCACCTGAAGCCCAGAGCAATGGAGTTATTTGAGACCTCTGAAATCATGAGTTAAAATAAACTTTTCCAGCATCCTTAGCAAGAAGAGTGAAGCAGGTGGCATCACTATGTCAGACCTTAAACTATACCACAGAGCAATAGTAACAAAAATGGCATAATATTGGCATCAAAATAGACTTGTAGGCCAATGGTACAAAATAGAGAACACAGAGACAAACCCACATAAATACAGTTAATCTCATACTAAACAAGGGCACCAAAAACATGGAGAAAAGATAGCCACTTCAACAAATGGTGCTGGGAAAACTGGAAATCCATGTGCAATAAAATGAAACTAAGCCCCTATCCCTCACCATGCACAAAACTAAAAGTGTATCAAAGACCTAGGAATTAAACCAGGGACCCTGTGTCTAATAGAAGAAAAAGTTGGCCCAAATCTTCATCATGTTGGATTAGGCCCTGACTTCCTTAATAAGACTCCTATAGCACAAGAAATAAAATCAAGAATCAATAAAAGGGATGGATTCAAACTAAAATGCTTCTTCTCAGCAAATAAACAATCAGTGAGGTGAATAGAGAGCCTAAAGAATGGGAGCAAATTTTTTACCATACACACATCAGATAGAGCACTAATCTCTAGGATGTATAAAGAACTGAAAAATCTTAACACCAAAAAAACCAAATAACCCAATCAATAAATGGGTGAAGGAACTAAACAGACACTTCTCAGAAGATGATATACAATCAATCAACAAGTATGTGAAAAAAAAAATTCAACATTTGTAGCAATTAGAGAAATGCAAATCACAACTACTCTAAGATTTCATCTCACTCCAGTCAGAATGGCAGAATACAAACAACAATAAGTATTGGTGAGGATGTGGAGGAAAAGGCACACTCAAACATTGCTGGTGGGACTGCAAATTGGTGCAACCAATATGGAAAGCAGTATGGAGATTCCTTGGAAAATTTGGAATGGAACCACCATTAGTGAGATAGTGGGACCCAGCTATTCCATTCCTTGGTTTATACTCAAATGACTTAAATCAGCCTACTATAGAAATGGAGCCACATCAATGTTTATAGCAGCACAATTCACAATAGCTAAATTGTGGATCCAACCTAGATGCCCTTCAGTAGATGAATGGATAAAAAAAGTGTGGTATATAGACACAGTGGAATATTATTCAGCATTAAAAGGAAATAAAATCATGGCATTTGCAGGTGAGTGGATGGAGTTGGAGAATATTATGCTAAGTGAAGTAAGCCAATCCCAAAAAACCAAAGGCCGAATGTTTTCTCTGATATGTGGATGCTTATCCAAAATTGGGATGGGGGGAGAGCATGGGAGGAATGGAGGAACTTTGGGTAGGGCAAAGGGGAGGGAAGGGAAGGGAGGGAGCTTGGGGGTAGGAGAGATTGTGGAATGAGAGGGACATCATTACCCTAAGTACATGTATGAAGACACAAATGTTGTGACTCTACTTTGTACAACCAGAGACATGAAAAATTGTGCTCTATATGTGTGCTATGAATTGAAATGCATTCTGTTGTCATATATAACTCATTAGAATAAATACATACATTTTAAAGATAAGTAAATAAACTTTTCCTCCTCTAAAATGGTTCTTGTCAG
Source organism: Marmota marmota marmota (assembly GCF_001458135.2). Lineage (NCBI taxonomy): Eukaryota > Metazoa > Chordata > Mammalia > Rodentia > Sciuridae > Marmota > Marmota marmota. The sequence goes on along the minus strand of NW_026000026.1, from coordinate 11,174,390 downwards.
ACCTTTCAGCCACAGCAGCAAAAACCTGACTAAAACAATTGTGAATGCACCTGATTGTGCCATACCTAGCTCTTTCAACTACATGAGCCCCGTGTCCATGTCCCTTCCCTATCTTATGACAGTTCATGTCATATTTCCCTAATTTTTAACCAGGAAATTCCACTGTGGTACATACCTTCAACCTGAAGTCTCTGAAATCACAGTACGCAGAATTGAGCATATCAGACACAGACTAAGAGCAGGCTGTGCCGTGAGTGGGTCTTTCACACCCACATCAGGCCTGGCACTAAGAAGGGAAGTGGTCAGCCCGGGGCAATGCAGAGCCCCAGGGTGTGTATGGGAGCCAGGCTCCTGCTCCCACTCAGCTTTTCAGTTTCAAATCCACATAATCATCATCTGTCCCACCCCTACGGATAAACATGGAACATTGCCCTCAATGAATATCTACTGAATAAATAAATGAGCAAATTAAAAACTACAGGGGAACTCTATGACTAGAGGTAGTGAGAAATCTAAATCTCCCTGTAGATTATATTTTGGGAGCAATGTAAAGATCAATGGGACGAACGATGGTGTGTAATTAAAGACATTTGACAGAGGCCCTGTAAACTGTTCTGGGAATCCTGGTGAGAAGGAAAAATCTAGTGGGGGCCTGCAGAATGCCATCATCAGTAGCCACAGGCAGGAGAAGGCCTGATGTCCTGCCTCACCTGCGGTGTTACTGTGGACAGCTACAGAACTTTCAGTTCTTAGAAAGACTTCTATGTGTTCCTGAACCCCACCCCAGAGACCCTCCTCACTCTCTATTCTTGATCAAAAATGTAACCATAGCCCTAGTTTCTGGATCAAATGGCATTTTCTCATCTCTGTCTTCTATTGGGGCTGAGAAAACGGCGCCTTTAAAATTGAACTGAACCATCAGAAGGGCTTTAGCACATCTCCTGTGTGATGTGGCTGGCAGAAAAGAATATCTACACGTTTGCTGCTGCCTTGACTGTGTTCTATCTGCTTGACCTGGCTTTACAAGTGAAGTTTATCAGTCTTAAACAGCAATAGCTGATTTGGAAATAGGGATATAAAAATCTACTGTTTCTTTACTTTCATATAGGATTTTCAGCATCAAAAGTCAGATGTATAAACGGCATTGGTGGCTGTGGTTCTCAAACCCTGGCACCACCAGGCAGGATCATGTGGATCCTGCGTGTGTGAAGCTGTTTCTGAATGTGCTGAATATGACCCAGCTTGGACAGTTGCACGAACAGATGTGTTTCTTTTGCACCAGGTGCGGTGTTTTTAAGCGGTGCACTAAAAATGAAGCGTCACTCAGGAGCTGATGTTTTCCTTGTCCACTTTGAAATGAGATGTTAGGCTAAAGTTCAAAAGAAAATTCCCAGAGGAAGGATTCAGGATGAATAAACTATTTATTGCTCTGTCTACACAAACTTATTTTATTTGAAGTCACAGAACAAGCCATAGGTTTGGTATTTTCATATTTGCTTATTTTATTTGAAGTCACAGAACAAGCCATAGGTTTGGTATTTTCATGGGCAAGATTTCCAGCTCTCTTGGGTCACAGGAGGAGCAATGAAAATGGCTGGAAATGGACAGCTTCCAGCTGCCAGAGAGCACCAGTAAGAATGATGGCTTACAGTTTGATGGCGCTTTTGTGAAAACATGCTCAATATATCTATTATCTCCTTCATGCCCTTACAATGCTGTGCGGGTAAACAGAGCAGTTGTTACCCCCAACTGGTAAGTGGAAAATAGTCAAGAAGTGATTTTGACTCAAGGACACATTTCGGTCTAGACTTGAATGTTCATCTTGCCTCTCAGTGCTCTGTCTGCCAGAAGACGCCATAAAGCATAGTAAATAAGATTTTAAAATACATTACTTAAAATGTAGGAGCTTTCAGTGTGCGATGACAAAAACCAATGCCAAAGATACAGCATATAAAGGAAATGAATGGTCTATATTGAGGAAATGAGACACGTTTATTCCCCAAGCAAAAAGGCACACTGTGAGGGACAGACAAGCAGAGGGAAGTTTTGCATTTAAAATTTATTGGATATAGGAAAGCAGTGTAGGAAGTTACATTTCTTCTCACCCTGGAACTGGTTGATGAAGGATTCAGAGTCCTCAGGATCCCCTCTCAGTGTCGGCTTTACAATTATATTTGCTAAACACTCTTTGAATTAGACTTTCTCTGAAGTCCCCCCAACCCAAAGCTCAGATATCTGGAAGTATGGTCTTTGGAGGCTTTCCAGTTCTGCAATAGAAATAATTCCTAGAAAAGTGACTCTGTCTCAGTTCAGGGGTTTTGTTGTTTTGCTTTATGTTTTGCCAAATCTTGGTCTAACCAATTCTGGCACGTAAGGGGGATGTTCAATTTATGATTCTCAGTGTCCAGGGAGTGGAGAGGAAAGTGTCCAGAAAAACAAAGATAATGGTAACAAAGATAGAGATGCAACAAGTGTCCACTATCTATACTAAGAATTCATTTTGTAGCCACCATTGTTTTTTAGTGATATTAGTATTGAGAATAACAGTATAAAATAAAAAAACACAAATAAGCAGTGGCTTAAATCCATTGGTTTAACACTCTATGTTTAAAATAAACACAAAAAAATCAGGGCAAGATTAATGGTTTAGAGCCAGTGGGACAATCTCTGGAGAGTCCAAGAAGTTTGAAAATCTCCATCATCATGATGGTGGCTACATGTTAGCAAGGTTGAAGAAGGTTGCTGGACCCACTATAACGCCCACTTTCTAGCCATCAGGGAAGCCACGGAAAAAAAAAAAAAGCCTGCACTGAACTGAGCAGTTTGTACCCCTGACATGTGCTTCCACCCTCTGGTTAAAAGTTGGCCACCTAGTCAAATCTTGCTTTAAGACAAGCTAGGAAATGTAGCTTCAATAACACATATTCCTAAACAAAACTATGTTCACTGGGAAGGTACAGTTGATATTGAGGCAAATGAGTATATAGTATCAAGATAAAAACCAGAAAATTCGGAAGCAATGATATACATTCACGCACTATATATATAATTTTTCCATAGATACCCCATAGAAGACAGTTTCTTAGACATATTCATATGAAGACAATGTTTGAGAGAATCCACCTAAAGGGGAAATTTCACCTGATACCAGAAGTTGAGGAGCTTTCTCTGCAATGGTCTAAACAGTAAAGATTTTGGAGTTTGCTAGACAGAGGGGTTCTGCTGTCTTAACATGAAGCAGCCATAGACAATAAGAGGCTACATCAATACCACTCCATTTACAAAAGCATTCTTGCGGCTGGGGGCCTGATTAGCCCAGTGGTCAGAGTTAGCTGACTCTGTCCTACTCAGTACCATCTCTCCCTCTCTGTCTGGGATCCGAGCAGATGGTTGGCGGTGTCAGAAAGGCAGAGTGGTGAAAAACACTCAAGATGGGAAAGAGCTGGAGGCACAACTGCATAACTGAACTAAGGGCCAAGGGCTGTCACTGCATGTACTTGGAAAAAAGTCATCACCTTTTCCTAAATTGCTTATGATGGTTCATCAGCTTTAGTCTACAAAACCCATCTGTTCTGTAACCAATCAGAATGTTCTAATTTCACTATTGATTTTAAAGGAAAATCAAGATCTACTCAACCCTCTACCAAGAACGGCAACAAAAACAATAAATGAAGTATACACCCCTATCCTAAAAAAGGAAGAAAGAAGTCCTTTATCTTATCTGCTTAGAACCCTGCCTTTCGGCGCATGCTACGATTGATTGCAAAGTCTCTCAGAAGACTCCAGGGCTTGGACTGCCAGCTCCACTCTCCTTGGCTGCTCGGCTGACCTTCCCCACGCTGACTGACAAGGTACCCATTCCAAGGGAGATTTATTATAGCAAAGGCTGGTTGTAGATGGTATTATTATGTAGAATGGGAAGCTAGTTGAACTTGTAGTGAGTGATTTTATTCAAAGAACGAGCCTGAGGCCGGTTGACAATAGCTTTAACATGAGGAAAAAAACCTGATGGTCCAGGAACATTATGAAAATGCTTTTTGTTTTGTGTATATGAACCCTGTGCTGAAGCACATTATTTACACATTACAGTTTTATTGCCTGGAAAGGCTTGTGGGTAAATGATTGCTGGCCAAAGTTAGAGTTGAATATCCTGTTTTATTCTTTATTTCTTTGAATTATGTGAACATTATCTTATTTGTAAGGTTAAAAATGTACTTATGAAAATAAAAATTTCTGAAGAACACTTAAAATCCAAATTCAGAGACTATATTATTTGTTCCACAAGGATGAACAAACTGGGTTCTGGTTTCTTATTAAATGAACGTGTATTTTTCTCTGCTGCCTTAGTTTCATAAGAGTAGACTCTTCCTCGTCTCTTTGCAGAGGACAGACTCTTTGGATTCCTTGACATTATTTTCCAGTCCCTTTTCTCTTAATAAAAACTGTAATATAACACACTCAGGGACATTCCTGGCTATGAGTTTATTATAAATTGGTTTTACATGAAATATTCACTGGATATCATTATTTATATATACTTCTGGCTAGTAAGTGAAACAGACAAAGATTTTATCAGAATAAAATATAATTGATGCTTGCTGTTTTCTTTCTTTCCCTCCCCCCCCCTTTCTCTTTCTTTCTCTTGACATGTAGGAATTGATCCCCAGGCCTAGCACATGTTAGGCTAATGCTCTACCACTGAGCTAAACCCCTAACCCTGGATGTTATTTCCTAAACAAAATTCAAATGGTTTTATATCAGTTGCAGCAAGTAACAGTCTAACATGCTTAAGTAGGACATATGATAAATGATTTTGGGTTTCTATGTTGTTTATAATTAAATTCAATAAGAATTACATGCATTGGCTAGTATCCAATATTATTCTCTAGAACTAGAGTAAATCAATTAACTTTTAATGAAAATCAGCTTAATTTACTAAGTCAGTAGATTAAAAAGGTACTTAATAAGTCATATATAATCATTTAAAAAAAAACATACCAGGAATAACTTTTTTTCCTTGAGGACTGGGTATTGCATATACAACCTTCGGTCCATGGTGACTGACAAGTTACTATTATAAAGCAAATTTATGATAGCAACTCAGCATCCACATAGCTGTGGAAATGTTTTCTCTGGGAAAACATTTTGAGTAGACACTTCATACTTACACACACACAAAGTTACACGAATGGCCAATGACATTTGAAAAATTACTCAGAGCAGAGAGTCACTGGGAAAATTCAAGTTAAAATCCCAATGAAATATTATTCCACACCCTCCAGGATGCCTACAAGTAAAAAGCCCAGCATCATGAAGTGCAGGCAGGGATGCAGAGCATTGGAACCCTCCCGCGTGCTATGGGTGGGAATGTAACCAGGCTTACCTTGGAAAACATCCTGGCAGTTTTGATTAAATATAGACTTGTTCCATGGATCAGTGATTCTAGCAGGTATTTTCTTCAGAGAGCTGAAAATACATGTTAACAAAGAGGTAGGTGCGAGAAAGCTTACAGCAGCTTTATTCATAGTGACCCACATTGCAAACAGCCCAGGGGCCAACAGGAGAATGACTTAAGAAACTGTGGTTTATATTCACAGTGGAATCATATTCACCAATAAAAGTAACCACCAACTGACATCACCAATGGATCTCAAAACCTCAACCACGAATCTCAGAGGCATCACGTTGAATACAAGACGGTTTTCAGAGCACATAATGTATGAATCCATTTATATGAACTCTTAACTTATGTAAAATTATAATACAGGAAATTTATCATGAAGAAAACTGAGATAGGCATTAATTCTGGGAGCAGTGTATTGACAAAGGTATACACAGTGCCTGGCAACTCAAGTCCCTCTTGAGATGAATCTTTATCATGTGATTATTGCCCTTAAAATGAGTGGATAGCTTCCATTTACGGAATCAGTGTTCCACAAAATAGTGATTTTTGAAATAATGCAATAAGTATCTCTATATACACACAAATATAAATCTATATAATGTTAAATTAAATAGTATATTTACCATATCATAGATAATTTACACTAAACAAGGAGGGATAGGAATATAAAGGGCAAGCAAATAATTGGAATATGGGTGGAGTGCTGAGAAGGGTGACAATTTTCCAGTTAGTTTATGAACCTGGCATTTATTATGCCTTGAGGAAAAGTCAGAATGTATTACATAGGGTATTAGGGGACTCACTCAATCAGCTAATCATGGTGAACAAGCCACATGGTAAAAGTGGACATACTAGTTTTTCAATCTTGTTCTCTTTTTTGGCCCTAAGAGATCATTGATAAACAAAATTTTATATTTTTGAATACCATAACTCTTAGGAATGTGTACTTTTTTTACCCAAGAATATCTGCATATAATCCCTAAAATAGAATCTTATAATTAAAGTGGATATTAGAAGCCATTTGGTGATTTCAGTGACCTCACAGTCAATGGTTTCTACCAGGATATAGGGTGGTGTGCAAATATATGGGGGCAAATACATAGAGGGGTTTGTTGTCAAACAACTAGGGGTGACACTATGATTAGTGGGCAGGTCCTGGGATGCTCAACATTATGTGGTCCTGACACATGTCTGGCATGGCAAAAAATCACCTACCTACAATGCCAGGGGTGCTTCGTGAGGTCACACTAACCCTCCGACGATTTCCACCATGCTGAGAATGGAATCCCGTTCACTGTCACAGCCCGCCAGGTCCTGGGCACGCGACCCACAGATGCCCCTGAGCCCAGTCGTCTTCCATCTCCTTGTTTGCCCGTTGCCTTTCTGTGCCACCTTGGGCTTCTACAGGAACTCCCTACATTCTGCTCCTGTCTGGTGCACTGAGGTCCCTGCGCCTGGCTCCTCTTCCTGTTCCCATCTCGGGGGGCTGTTTTCATCACTTTTGAAACCGCAGCCCCACCCAGCAACGGCTCCCGCTCCTTACCCGTTTGTTTCTCTGCAGCACTTACCACTTTTGATGTATTACTTCTCCGGTGGTTTTCATCTTGCTTGTTTATCTGATCGTTTTATCCTCACCTTACTAGAATGAAAATTTACATGGGCTGGAAGCTGAAAAGCAAACAAAACAGAATCAGAATATTTCTTGGTACCCAATCAGCTCTCTGGTATTTGTTGAATCAGTGAATAAATCAATGAGTATGGTTAGATCCTCAAACTTGTCCTATTTGAATCCTTGAGGGAGATTTAAAATACAGAGCCCCAGGTCTGAACCCAGGAGAGTCAATCCTGTGGGTGTCATGCTCAGGCAAGGTCTGAAACCACTAAAATAGTGCAAAACCCTGTGTGACTCTGCAAACAGTTCAGATAAGTAGACATACAGCAACTGATGTCTCTGAGGCACTGCTGCCTTCCCTGAGTGCATCCATTCCTTCTGCATCCAATAACAAGTAGCTTCAATTCTAGACCACTAGGGACCAGAATATTGGCTCTATATTTAAGTCTTGTTCACACCTTGCCTTTTGATAAATTCTTCTCTTTTCCTACCATAGACAATTCATCTTGTGGCCGTATAATTACTCCAGATGCATCTTCCTATCTGCTCTTGCTGAAATGGATTCACACACTTGCTTCTTCCTCTGAGAAAGGTTCGGTAAGGCGACAATCAAAGAATGAAAAAAGAAGTCTTTCTCCAACTGACATCTTCTAGAAAGAGGGCCGGTTCTTTCTTTACAGGAACTGAAATGCAGAAGATGTTAGCAAGCTGCATAGCTGGCCTATTTTTTTAGCATCTTAGAAAGAATGAAGTGGAACAAAGGACCAGTCCAATCCAGTCCCACTCTGTGCAGCACAGAACTCTGGGGAACTGGTTATTCGTAAACATGCAAAAAATTCCAGCAGTTAAAATGGGCTTGAATGCTTTGAGAAATTCAAATTAAATGTTCAATATTTTATGAAAGCTTTGAGTGGTGATATGTGCTTGATCCTCACTGCAAAGGGAAGCGCAGGGTTGGAAAGAAAGGCCAGCATTGCAGTGATCTGGAGAAGGCGACTTGGTGTTCCATTATTTAATAGATGCTGCTTTGTGGGACAGAAGAAACCCTCCCCTCTTTGAGGTTACTGTGGAGTAAAATCTGACCCAAGACTGTCATGAGAGTTTTATCCTCCAGTAATCTCCCAGTGAGTATAGTCAGATTTAAGGAAAAAAATGTGATATATATATATATGGAGAAAATGTAAACTTCAGCTAATGTTTTTAGTGTAACCATGTCCCATTCAATATTTGAGATCATTTATATTAAAATTATTTTTTGTTTATCTGAAATTAGACTATAAGTGGGTATTCTGTATTTTATCAGGCAACCTTAATTTAAGGTTTGAAAAGATAGTATGGCTATCACAGGATGATGCTTAAGCTTCCAAAGATCCCTCTATAAAGACAGGTAGGGTCCAGGTTGGGGGATGGAAGGGAGGCACCTGGGACATGCAATTGAAGGGGACACTTCCTCTTGGGCCAGTTGCAGAATCATTACTTACACAGCCCTGAGAGTAAATAACCCCTGAAGTGCACACCCTGGTCCCCTCCTGCCTTACTAGTCCAGGTCTGGACACAGATTGTAATTTCTTCTCATCCTCTTTTTCAAGTTCACAATGCGAGGCAAAAGAAAATAAAATGACTTTATGTTGATTCTGCTTGGGAAAGCTTTAATTTTATTCTATTCTTCACACATGGGTGCAGACGAATCCATCCTTTGTTATGAGAGGAATGAGAAAGGAAACACCCATTCAACTTTTTACAAAAGTCTTTTGGAGAAGCCATCAAATGATAAGAGAATATGGTGGCAAAGAAGCACTCAAGGTCTTTGCTGTCCGGCAGCTTCTATTCTAATGGCAAAGATGAAGGAAAGGATGAAACTAACAAGGGTCGTGCAGAGTGATGCAGTTGATGGTGTGTTGGGTTGATGCTTACTCCATGCCATAAAAATCAAAAGTAAAAGAGAGAGATTTGCATGCCCCAAGTCAAGGTAAGATTAAAGGCAGTGAAGTACAGAGGTGCTTGGCAACTTCAAGGGAGCGAAAGGTATTGTGGCATTAGCAGCAGTTCAGTGAGGTGATCTGGACAGGTGGGGAGGGAGACAGGGACTTGTGACTTTACATAAAATACACCCTGCAGGGTGTTAAGCAGGACAGTGGGGGTGGGGGATGGGACTCAGAAAATGACTCAGACAGAAGAAAGAGAGAAAACATTGCAATCACTTGGTTCTCACTTCAAATGTCGCTAGCTTTCCCCATGTCACCTGTTCCTTGATCTCAAGTCCTGGGAGAGATGCCACCTCGAGGACAGTGTTATGACAAAAGCTTCCATTCAGCTTACTCCATTTGATTTTGGGGACTCAATTTCCCATGGCCATCGATCATTCACTGATTTCTTTAAAAGTCAACAGTGAAACCATACACTATAGAGAAAAAAAAAAACATGTCCACGCCACCTTGTCTTACGTCCACTGTGAGCCAAGGCACTGGGATGGCTTTTGCAAAGGAGACTTTGGGCTTTAAGGAAGTAGAAATAAACTGTAAAGCACTGGATGGGAAGGATTTGTATTGAAGGTGCAGGGAGTGGTAACCCAGGCTGAATCCTGTCTGACTTCCTTCCTAGCAAGATGCTGCCCTGGAAGCTTGGCCTGATCTTCTCTATTACGATAGTGTGTGGGTTGCCAAAGCCCTCTGCAGTCCCAGTGTCCTTGGAAATCTCTTATACATGAAGGAAGGAAACAACAAAACAAGGAACATAAGTGATAGAAAATGAAAACTGAGCTCCTCATGATGTATATGAGCCAGCAGAAGGGCAGAGAAAGGAAAGAAAACAGCCGTGGCCAGTTAGGAATGAAGTGGCAGATCTGAAAAGATACAATTCCCAAGCTTGTCAGTGTGCAACCCACGCTGAACCATGAGAAATAAGCGAAATCAAACGTATCCGTATAAGAGTAGCATCAGCTTATAGGTGAATGTGTGCTTGTGTAAATTAATATTAATGATAAGGACAGATATCAGAGTTTGGAACATTTTAGGTATGTTATGAGTTGAACTGTGTCCCCCAAAAGTTTACAGCCCAACCACCCAAAAACTCACATTGTTACCTTATTGGAAATGGGGCCACTCTTGTGTAATTAGTTAAAATGAGAAGTAGGGCAGGCCCTAGATCTAATAAAAATGATGTCCTTATAAGAAGTACAGAAAAGACAGAGATGGGCTCCTAGAGGCCACCACATGATAAGCAGCCAGGGATAGGAGTGATGGAGTGATGTCCCTGCAAACCTAGGGACACCAAGGATGGCTGGCAATTGCCAGAAACCCAGAAGAGACGAGGCAGGGTGCACCTCTGGAGGCTACAGAGAGAACACAGACTGGCCAGCACCTGGATTTCAGGCTCTGGCCTTCAGAACTGTGAGAAAACAAAATCATGTGTTTTAATCCACCAGTTTTGTTTCCAGCAGCCTGGGAAGATAACGCTGCATGCTTCGTTTAATTTTTCTGGCCACGAAGCCATACGTGAGAAATTCTCATAGTTATTATTATTTTATTTTTATTTTTTTGACAACAACAAGAAGGAATAAGTCTCGAGGATGTTTGCACACTTAGGGCACCATGGTGAACTCCAGTAAGGGCAAGGTTGAGTTTGGCTGAGAGAGAAACCTATGTCTTCTCCTTAGGTTAAAGATACTAGAGTGAGGAAAACTGCACAACTCTGGCAAAAACAGCAATCCCAAGAAAGACAGCCTGTGGGCTGATCAGTTCCACCTTGACGAGAGGTTTGGAATGACTTTGACAGTCGATTCCTCGGACCAACAGTGCCCTTGAACAGTAGGCATTTAGCTGGAAAAGAGCAACTTCCCATAACTGTCTGCTCAAGAGATTTCTGGGAACTGTCCACGGCTCATCTGAATCAAAGTGAACTTGTTTTTGTAGTAACAATGATGTGCCCGTTCTTCCTGGGGACTTTCAATGATGAAATTCCTACTTTGGATTGCCAGTGTGTATTAACTGGAAGTATTGTTATTTTACAAGCTTACTACTAAAATTGCTCTCTCTGGCCTTGCTACAACCGAGGACTTTGAGCCCACCTCAAAGAGTTAAGGAAATAGAATAAAATGAAAACAAAGAAAGATTGCGTACTCAGCGCTACTTTCATTGACATTAATTCTAGTGATATATAATACGTAAGGGACTGGGTTATTAAGCATCAATAGCAAGTGCTGTTAATCAAGTGCTTTATAAATAGCCTAATATATTCTAAGTGGATTTTGATGGTTCTTCAGGTATCAATTTTATGTATTTGGTCCCACACATTAACTTTGTAAACACTCAGTAACATTCTACTTGAGATTTTTATGGGCTATTTTTTTTTTCGCCAGAATAATCATTTCATGGACGATGTTTAGAAGTTTCAGAATCCTGAAGGTTATGAGAGAAGGTCATGTCAATATCAAATGGATGGTACTGGGTAGAATGGACACTTCAACTATTCAGAAGGTAATTTTAATTATAACCTTGCCTATTAGTAGTTACTCAAAGGATTGTAGAAATTCAAAAGGAAAAAAAGGAAGGAAAAAGATCACTGATTATGCTGAAGTTAAAACAGAAGATGCATCATGGTTCAAGTCTTGTCAGATGGGACATCACTTCCATTTCTAGTCACAATGGAATAGCAGGGACTGGCCTGACTTCCTGCTGGAACCTGAGATTAAATATCTTTATCTACCAACAAAAGACATAGGAGAACTCTCCTTTAAAATCCTTTGTCTGTTATTTAATAGGATCTCCTTTTCCACTATTGTATTGTAGTAGTTCCCAACATATTTTGGATATTAATCCTTCATCAGATATACAGTTTGCAGATATTTTGTTCCTTTCCAAACTGTTCTCTGGGCTGGTGCTCTTCAGGTTGACACAGTTCTATTGGTCCATTTTTGCTTTTGTTGCTTGGGCATTTGATGTCATGTCCAAGAAATCATGGTCAAGACCAATGTCATGGATTTTTTTTTTCCTCTAGGCTTTCTTCTAAGAGTTTTATAGTTTCAAGTCTTAGGTTTAGGTCTTTAATCTTCTCTCAGGGTAAGATGAGTCAATTTCCGTCTGTGTGCAGGGTTATTCAGTTTTCCCAAGACCATTTATTGAAGAGATTATCCTTTCCCTGTTGTGTGTTCTTGGCACCCTTGGTGAGGATCAGCAGATCACATATGTGCAGGTTTATTTCTGGGCACTCTCTTTTGTTACATTGGTTTATATTTTGGTTTTTATGGTAAGGCTCTACTTTTTAAATTACTGTATCATTGTAATACATTTTGAAATAAGGATGAGGCCTCCAGCTTTGTTCTTCCTCAAGACCTTTGCCATTCAGGGGTTTCTGTGGTTTCAAATATATTTTGTGATTATTTTATATTAGAGTTTTGGTGGGTATTATATTGAACTGTAGATGCTCTGGGTAATATGACATTTTAATAATATTAATTCTTTCACTCCATGAACATGGAATATCTTCCCACTTGTGTGTGCCTTCTTTAATTGCTTTCATCAATATTTTGTAATTTATTATACCAATCTTTCATTTCCTTGGTTAAGCTTATTTTTAGGTAGTTTATTCTTCTGATACTATTGCAGCAACTCAACAGGACAAAATCAGAATAATTTGATAAAATTTAGGCAGAGGACTTAAATAGACATCTCTCTAAAGAAGACATACCAGTGGCCAGCAGATATATGAAAAGATGATCAGCATCACTAATCATCAGGGCAATGACAATTAAAGCCACAATGAAATATCACCTCACATCAATTAGGATAACTAGAAAAGATAGTAAAAAAAAAAAAAAAAAAAAAAAAAAAGTTATCATGGATGTGGAGAAATGAGAACACTGTTTTAGTAAAAATGTATTTGTGCATTGTTGGTTCAGAAATGTTACAGAAACAGCAAAAAAAAAAATTAAAAGTAACTCATCCTTTAAAAATTAAAGATAGAACTACCACACGATACAGCAGTCCCACGTCTGGGTATATATCCAGAGAACTGAAATCTGTATCTCAGATGTCTGCCTTCTCACATTTCCAGCAGCATCATTGACAATAGTCAAGATATGGAAATTACCTAAATGCCCATGGACAGATGAATGGGTAGAGATTGTGTGGCATATGGGTACAATGGAATATAGACAGCCTCAAGAAAGAAGGGAAAATTCACCATATGCAATAGCACGAACGATCCTGCAAGACATTATGCTAAGTGAAACAAGCCAGACGCTGCCTTTTTTCTACCTACACCCTGTATCTAAATTAGTCCCAGTCTCATGGAAACAGAATATAATAGTAATTGCCAGGGACTGGGAGAAGGAGGAAGTGGGAATTTGCTTTTGAACTGATATATAGTCTCAGGTGTGTGAGATGAAGAAGGGCCGGCAATCTGCTGTGAAATCTCCTGTCCATAGCAAACAATATTTTACTGAGCACACACATTTTTTTCCCCAGAGTATAGATATCATGTTCAATGTTTTTACCACAACAAAAATTAAAAATAGGCATTGGACAACAGAGAGTGTAGGACTGTAGGCCATGAGTGAAAGAAAACAAAGAAGGCATGCTTGAAGATTGCCTTGACTTCTTACACAGAGGGAATATACTGACCAGAGACACTGGTGGACACAAAACTTGAGATCTTGAGGGATAGAGTAGATAAAATTGGAGCTTCAGGGAGCTGAGGAGGCTCAAAATTATGCAGCATTGTTAGAAAGGTAGAACTACATATAAATAACTTAGAAATCTACACAGGAGGCTCTAAGCATTAGGGTAGCAGGATGTGCATACAGAGGATAAAGCTCCACCAGGCTGGGCAAAGGAGAACCAGGAAGTGTTGACATGAGGGAGATGCTGGAGGGATGATTAGCCAGCATGGAGACTTCTCAGTGAAGCTGGGACATTGAACCAAAAGGGTAAGGCCTTATTAGGAAGGCCAAAGTACCCTTGGAATGAAGGTCCTTGTAGATCTGCTGTAGCAAAGCTTAAAGGAATTTGATGAAGGAATTAAATGGAACAACCAGTATCCTAACTCTCTATCAAAGTCAAACATCCTTTAATAAAAGAAAATCCAACCCAGACCTTTAATAATGTAAAATTGGCCTTGTTTGTCATCCAATAAAATGCTGTTGAACATGTAAAGAAGCAGGAAATCATAACAACCAGGGGAAAAAAATAGTCAAGGGGAACAGACATAGAAATTGTAACAATGATGAAATTAGTTAAGCAAAATTTTATTTAAAACTAGTAAAATTGTGTCCCATATTTAAAAACAAAACAAAAACCTAGTGAAGAGACAAAGGGGAGATAGGAAAACAGAACTAAATGCAACTTTCTGAGGTCAAAAATACAGAATCTCAAATGAAAATTTTAGTGGAAAGGAAAAATAGCACATTAGAAAATACAAAAGAAAAATTTGAAGTCAAAGTTGCGGCATCAGAATCTATGAAAAATGAAGATCAAAGGGTACAAAATGAGCAAAAGAAAGAGTGAGTCGCAACAACCTGTGGAACAATATCCAGGTGCATCACGTGAAGTTAGCATCCTAGAGAGAAGGGGACACGAGAAAAAGCTTTCAGGAAAAAGAAAAGGAAGAAGTTAAGAACCACTAAATCTAAGAGGTCCAATTAATTCCAAGTAGAATCACACACAAAGAGACACACAGGCACACCATAGTCAAATAAGAAAGAAACATTGTTAAGGATCGAAGGAACAAACATGAAAGAAGACAGAAGTAAAGACCAAGTTCTAAATGCAAGAACAAAATAACACCTGGCCTCAAATTTCTTGCCAAAATCTTTGCAAACCAGAAGGCAAGAGAATGATTTTTTTTTTCTCTTTACAATTCTGTTAACCTAGAATTCTATACCTTGTGAAAAATGTATGTTAGAAATGAAGGTAAAAATGTCTTACAGAGACAAAACCTGAAAGAACTAAATGCAGAGAACTTCCACTACAAGGTAGGTTAAAAAGAAAATTATTTTAGTGGAAGGAAAAGTACACCTGGTAGATCTATAGAAAGCTAAGAAGAGCTCTGGAAATGTTAAATATGTGGGCAAATAAAAAAGATGTCCTCATAAAAAATCACTTAAACTCAATTGACATTTAAAGAAAAATAGTATACTTTGAGGTTTATAAAATACAATAGAACATTATATACATATTCTGTGCAATATATATGTTATATATTTACACGTTTTATATCTATATATATAATATAATTAGGAATATGATGTAAAATAATAAAAAGACAAAGATAGGAGTAGGAATTCCAAATATAATTTTAAGGATCTTATATTATATATAATTATATGATAATAATTTGAAAGCAGGCTCTGATGAGTTAAATGTGTTTATTTTAAACTCTAGAGCAGGGTTGGCAAGCCAGGGCTGTGGCCCCACCACCTGTGTTTGTAAACAAAGTTTATTAGGAACGCAGCCACATCTGCATTGGCACATGTCTGCAGTTAACTTATGTGTTATAACATTAGTCATGAACGGTTGTGACAAAGACCACCTGTCTCAAAAGGCTAAAATATTTACGGTCTAGACCTTTTCATAAAAACTTTGCTTATCAAGCTTGCCCTAGAAAAGTAACTCTTTAACAACTATAATGAAAAAGAGACATATCTATTAAGTAAATAATCAGAATAAAGTTGAATTTTAAAATACACAATTCAAAAAAGTCAGAAACATTAAAAATACATCAACTAGAAAGTAAATACAAACAAGGTGGATTTAATAATTAATTGATTATTAAATAATTAATAATTGCATTCAGTAATTACATTAAATATAAATTGTCTAAAAATTTCTAATTAAAAGGCTTAGGTTGTCAGACTCAATAAGAAAAGCAAGATACAATTATATACCATCTACTACTATCTGCATATGTGAAAACACAAATAGAATATAAAAATAAAAAGTATATACTATGTTTGTATGTATGTGTGTGTGTGTATAAATCAAAAGAAAGGAAATTACTCTCAATATCAAAATATACTTCAGAGTTAAGTTATTATACCAGGGATAGAAAGTGATGCTCATAGTGCTAACAGAGTAAATTTTCTAATGATATAGCAATCCTAAATGTCTGTTCACTCAAGAACAGAGCTCCAAAATACACAAAGTAGAATTCTACAGGTTGAAAATAAATGGATTTGTTTG
Organism: Marmota marmota marmota; assembly: GCF_001458135.2. Taxonomy (NCBI): domain Eukaryota; kingdom Metazoa; phylum Chordata; class Mammalia; order Rodentia; family Sciuridae; genus Marmota; species Marmota marmota. The sequence goes on along the minus strand of NW_026000026.1, from coordinate 11,158,198 downwards.
TGATTATAGTTGATGTCTGTACTATCTTCTTGTCAGTAGCCAAACTAAATAGGCAGAAAGATCTGCAGATTGTAGAAGTTTTGAGCAATGATAATTCCCCAAATAATAAATGAGTGCTGAAGAAAGCAAAAATTAAGAAAACAATTTCATTGTTTGATTCCAACATGTTATTGTTACAACGTTTTTACAGGAGGGTGTTTTTTTTTTTAATTGAGTATTTAATTGTTGGAGCAAATAGGAGAGAACAAGACCCTTGACCAATATTGCCTTGCCATTGTCAGATCCAGGAGGTGACAGCACTGGGACACTGAAGGCTCTCACTGAGACATCACCAGGATGAGCGGAGTTATAAGAACTCTTGCCACTTGCCTTGTTCCTGGGGCCACTCCTGCTCTAGAGTTTCCCTGGGGAAGGGCTGAGGATGTACTATGTTTCATGACAAGACCTTCTATAATTGACATCTCAATCTTCATAAGCACCTTATTAGAGAAATGCCGTTTGCTATTCCCATTTCACAGGTAAGCCTAACCAAAAGGTCTTTTGAGTGGAGATGAAACCCAAGTCTCTCACCCAGTCTGGACTGCAGCCACCTGTGCTTCTTGGTATCTGCTCCTGCCTTCTTCCAGTACATTCTTCATCAAGTGCTTAGATCCTCTTAAATGCAAGTCTGATTCTTTTTCTATTCCTGTTTAAAATTCCCCTATCTTCCTAGTGCTCTTGTGGCCTCTGCGCAACCTCACCTGGCTTCACTCTGCTTTTCCTGCTCTGAGCCCCAGCCTTGCTGCCCTTCTCTTGGACCCTAAGGGAAATCTCACACTCTTTGAGTCACATTTTTGCACATGCTGATCAATTTGTCTGAAATGCTTTTCCATCTCCTTCCACACACGGAAGGAAGCAACCCATTTCCTCAAGCATCTCCCCATGCTTCAGGTCTCAATGCAAATGCTACTTCTTCAAACAGTCTTCCCTGGTACAGATTAGGCAACAGAAATTATAGGTTCACACAAAGCTACACTGATTTAATTATGACTGTGTATGTGTGTTTGCTTAATTATTTGATTTTTATCTTTCTATAACTGGACTCAGAGCTCATGAGGAAAGATTTTTTTATTTATATATGACAAAAGAATGCATTACAATTTTTATTACACATATACAGCACAATATTTCATATCTCTGTTTCTTTTAAATAAGGGATTTAACTCAGGGACACTTAACCACTGAGCTATATTCCCAGATATTATTATTTTTTTTAAAAATTTTGAGACAGGGTCTCACTAAGTTGCTTAGGGTCTCACTAAGTTGCTTAGGGCCTTGCTAAATTGCTGAATCTGGCTTTGAACTTGTGATCTTCCTGCCTCAGCCTTCCCAGGTGCTGGGATTATAGGCATGCACCACCGTACCCAGCTGAGACAGAGATTCTTGATATTGGCTCATTATTTTATCTTCAATGCTCAGCACAGTGTTTTATACATAAATATTTGTTAATTAGTAAATATGACAAGTCAAAAAGAAATAGTGGAATGAAAGACAAGAAAGGAAGAAAAATGTGGGCTACATGAAAGAATGTACCATCAAACTCAGATAAGTATTTACAAAACTAATCCAATTCAAGGATAATGATTTGATTCATAGAAATATTTTTTACTTTTCATCAGCAGTGCTTCTAAAATACTTCAAGTATGCTCTAATTTGTATAGGACTTGATTTAGCAATCTGACACATAAAATGATTTCAAATGTGTATTTAAGGTCACCAAAATAGATGACAATTATTTTCCATTTTAAATTTCTGAATTCTGGAAGCAGCAACAACACACCAACTAGTTCTTTTTATTTAAAGACTGCCTGGTTTTAGGATTGAAAAACATAAATAGAGGGGTGAGATCAGACTTTGTAAATGATTTATTTTATTTAATTTTGAAGCATCTTTGCTCTTCAAAGCTCTGTAGTTTCAGGATATGACTGTTGGCAAATCTCTTTCAGCACTCTCTGTTCTGGATTAGCTTAGTTTGTTTCTGTCTGCCAAGGTGATTTTTACAAAATGCCCTTGTGCCGCTGCTGCTTTCCAGGGAGGGCAACATAGGCACTCTTATTGCCTGCATTCAGCAACCGATTAGCCAATAGTAACCTATTATCCAAGCCTATTAATTGAATGAATTATGAATTGATAATTAAAGAAGCTTCTAAATGTATTACTTTCCCCCATCCCATACATAAATATTACTGTGTTCTGTTCATCATAGATGTAAGGCTACATATCTGTGCCATATAGACAGTATAGGAACTATTTAAATCATTTCAGCTCAACAGTTGACCTGCCTGGCTTTGCCTACATGCATGGCTGTTCTAGGGCTCAGAGTCAAGGATGGGGCTTTACAGGAGACTGAGCACATTCCAGGGGCTCTCTTTGGTCTTTCTTCCTTTGATAAACACCCCATCTGTTATTCCTTGTGGATTCAATGAATTACAAATATTTGGACCCATAACTCTTATCATGAGGGTAGACACAGAAGGTCATAGACGGTCCACAGGACTTTGATATATTTCTGGGAAGGGATGATGAATTGTTTTTAGCATTGAAAAGAAATTGGTCATGTGATCGCATTATGGAAGCTCCCTCTTTCTACTGATTTCTTTTCTTTCAGAAGAAATCCTTTTTTTCAGCACTTCTAGGAGCTTTCTGATAAATGCTTTTATGTAGTTGATTTTTAGAAAGGTAAGGTCAAATCAGTGAGAGCTGGTTTCTGCTTCTTGCAAGAAACAGGCACTGAATCCAGGGAGACCTGGACCAATGTGACTATCTGCTTCCCCAAAGATAACCTGATGGGGCTCTTGCTTCTTAATTTAGGGTCACTAATCTCTCTCTCTCTCTCTCTCTCTCTCTCTCTCTCTCTCTCTCTCTCACTAGGGTAAGTTACATACCACACACTAGTATATTTAAAGTATATGATCCAGTGGTTTTTGGTGACTTTATAGAGTTGTATAACCATTGCTGCAATCAAATTTCAGAACCTTTTGTTCACTCGTGATCATCCCCTAACTACCAATGCCAGGTGTTAATCTGTTTTGTGTGTCTATATAGATTTGCTTATTCTGGACACTGAATAAATAAAATAATACTTGGGCCATTTTTTTTCAGTAAACATTGCATTTTTATGTTTACCCATATCATTGCACATATCAGTACTCATTCCTTTTTATTGATAAGTAGTATTCAATTGCATGACCACCTCACATTTTGGTGATCCGTTCATCAGTTGATGGATGTTTGGGACATTTTGTTATTTTGAATGATTCTGTTACGTATGTCCATATACACTATTATGTGGTCATGTATTCTTTTTCTCTTGGTTAGAGAACGAAATAGAGGCTTTTGGGGTCATGTGGTGATTCTATGGTCAAACTTTTGAGGAAATGCCAAGCTCTTTTTTACAGTGACTGCACCCTTTGGCATTCATACCATCCATAAATGAAAGCCCCATATTGTCTGCATCCTCACCAACACTTTTGATTGTTCCTCTTTTTGTTATTTTAAACACTGTAGGAGGAATAGGAATGGTATCTCACTAGGTTCTGATTTGCATTTCCCCAGTGTTTGGAAATGTTCATATGGGCCATTTACATGCCCCCTCAGCGGAAATGTCTTTTCAAATTATTTGTTCATTTTCTTCAAATTTAATTATTTGCCTTATTATTTTGAGTTACAAGAATTTTTATATGTTCTAGACATAAGTTCCTCAACAGGTGAATGATTCACAATACTGTACTCTCAGTTTGTAAGGTCACTTGCTTGAGGATACTGTGTGTGTCGTACAAAGATGTTTTAATGTTGATGAACTCCAATTTGTTATTCACTTACTTTCTTTACTTGTGCTTCTGTGTGCTGAGAAATCATTATATAATCCAACATCCTGCAGGTTCTTTCTGTTTTTTTTTTCCCTGAGTTTTGTGTTTTTAGCTTTTACATCTATTTTTATCATATATTTCAAGTTCAAATTTGCATATGGCACATGGTTAAAGTCCAAATTTACTTTTTCTCCTTTGAATGTCCAATTAGCTCAGTATCATTTGTTGAAAAGACTTTCCTTGCTGAATTACCTTGACAACTTTGCCAGTTAGCCATGAGCATGAGAGTCTTTTTCTGGACTCAGCTCTCTTTCAGTAACCTACAGGCTGTCTGTGTGCCAACTGGAAACTGTCTTGATTACTGTAACATGGAGTCGTTTTTAAACTGAGAAAGGGAAAAAAATCCTATGACTTTGTTCTTCTTTATCTACTGTGACCACTGGCCTTTCCATAGGAATTCTAGATAGCCTTGATAATTTATGCTGACACCTGGGATTTTGATAAAAATTGTGTTGCATCAGCCAATAATTAGGAGAATAGTGACATTTAATAAGTTTTTACCTATCTATGTATATTGGATGTCTTTTCAAATATTATATTTTATTCAATTTCTTTCAACACTGTTTTGTGGTTTTCAGTATAAAAGTCTGAAATTTGCTTCTAAGTATTTTACTCATTTTGATTATGTTGCAATGAGGTTGTTTTCTTAATTTCATTTCAATGAATGCTTTCACATTCATTGCTAGCATATAGAAATACAATTGATTTTTGTACATTGATCTTATATCCTAAAACTTCATTAAAATCATTTATTAGCTCTAGTAAGTTTTAATGGGCTTCTTAGAATTTTGTGTATATAAACTCATGCTGTTTGTGAATAAACACAGTTTTACTTCTTTCTTTCTAATCTGTATGACATTCATATTTTTTTCTTTGCCCATTTCTTTACTAGAATCTCCAAAAAACCACTGAACTGAAGATGGAAGCCTCCAGTCTTACTCCATTTGGTATGATATTAGTTGGAATCTCTCTTTCTTTACATTGCCAAAATGAATAAGAGGATGACATCCCTAAATCATCTACTATTTTTTTTTCAAATGTAATATGCAATAATCATTGAACTCCAAGTTAGGACTGGCCTTAATGGCCCATTTCTCCTTTATAGACTACATCATTTCATCTTTCTCATTAGCAGACATTGAGTCTCAGTCCCAAGCAAGTTACTTCTTGCAGAAATGACCAGTCACCATCAGAATCACATCATTGGTTCCATTTCGTTCAGTATTGTTTTTGAGCACGTGCTTCGTCCTTGGCATTGTGTTAGGCCAACAGAGCATTTCAGGGCTGAGGATCCAGAGGTGATGTCATGTGGATTAGCTCCTACCTTCATGAAGATGAGAATCTGGCAAATGGCACACAAATTCATAAAGTCCAATAATGAGTAATAATAGGGATGTATTGATGAATAGAAGACTCATGTGAGAGTCACGGCTCAGGGAGGGTGTGGGGAGGAGAAGGCAAAGCAATACAAAGAGATAAGAAGGTGGAGACCCTCAGAGGAGAGAGGTAAGAGAAGCCTGGCCAGAGGTCCCATGTTAGGGACAACATGGAAAGCAGTGTGTGAGCAAGGGAAAGAGGTGGAAGAGGAAACTTGGAGTAGTTGGCAAGACCTCAGCACAGGGCTTTGGAGCCTGGGCAAGAAGCATCCTCCTAATTTAAAATCAAATAAGGAGCTGCAGAAGCATTCAAGGTTAAAGGTAGCAGGACTCTTTGGGCGCCTTAAAGTCTCTTACTTCTATGTGGACAATGTTTTGGAAATGCTGCTAACAACCTTAATGTGGGCGCATCTGGGAGGCACGGACAGGCACCTGGGCAAGAACCCACAATTTTGTATGCTGGGAAAGAAGTGGCGGATCTAGGACTTGCTGACAGGTTAGAGGAAAGGAAGCTGATGAAATGCAGGGCAGTTGTTAGGCTTCTGGTTGGAGCAATTGGGTCGACAATGGTGACATCTATACAGATGAGGACAGATTCACAGGGACCATGTCTGAAGCCATAAACTGTCTTATTCTTTAATCCATCTCTCTTATGGGTATAAACCCAATCCTTTTTATTGTTTTCTCATGTGAGTATTAATTTTCTCTTTCATTTGAAATTTTCTAAAGCCCACCATAAATTAACTTAAGTAAAAGCAGGAATTTATTAGGATGCTAAAGTATTTCCTAAGTAAACAAGTTGCAGGAAGGGCAGGAATGGATCAGAGCCTTGAGCACATCTAATATTGAAACTTGAATGCTTTGGGGAGTAGACAGTGTAGTCTTCCTCCTGCATAAGAATCTACTTCATCCTATTATCCTTCCTCTATTTATGGACTTGCTTTCTCCACAAAACAGGAAATCCACCTCATATCATCAGCCCTTTGCCTCCCACCTCTCATCATATGGGAAGTCTGGTATTTATGAGTGTTAGACTATTTAGCCAAAGCTGTGAACTTTAATGTACATATGTGATTTCCCCATCAGCATTCTTTGTCCCTAGATTTTCCCACCTTGTTGTAGTTTTCTTATAGTATTTCATTCTCTTTTTTTTTATTCCAAGATATGATATTTTAAAATATCATATTGGGCAGAATCCTTGCTCCAAGTCTGAATACAGATAAACTGGCTTAAATGAATCAACATAACCCACTTACAAGCTAAAATTGAATGACTAAGAAAGTACACCTGGCCTATTATAAGAGAGTTAATGTGAATCACTAGCAGATTGGAGTTACTAGCAGATTCTTTCTCCCTGGGTAGTACAATTAAGAATATAAGATTCAAAATTACAATACCATTTGGAATCATGAGGAAAATACCATGGGCATCAAAGGTGGAGTCTGAGTGCAACCTCTAGCCATAGAAGTAACAAAGCACAGACAGGGAGAATTTGGGGCCTGTACCCCATATTTTGAATTTCTTTACTACTGCTAACATAAATCCAATAATACTTGAAACGTTCGCTTATGTGAGCCTGTGAACTCCTTTTATTATTAAGATGTATGTTGTATTTATGTAACTAAGAGCCCCAAGTAAGCATATAGATTTAGTCACTGTGGTTGTTTGACTTTTAAGCCAACAACCTCATAAATGGGACTCACTGCATGGGTCAAGCATTATCCTCAAAACAATCAATTATAAACAGGGTAATAGTGTCAGATGAGAATATCGTAGTCTCCATGGGACCTGTAATTAGAAAGAAGAAGGTAACAAAAACTGTCATGGTATTGGCATGGAGACCAATGGAACAGAATAGAAGATATGGAGACAAACCCACACAAATATAGTTGTCTCATACTAACAAAGACACTAAAAATATACGTTGGAGAAAAGATAGCCTCTTCAATAAGTGGTGCTGGGAAAACTGAAAATCTATATGTAGCAAAATGAAATTAAACCCCTACCTCTCACCCTACACAAAACTCAATTCAAAGTGGATCAAGATACTAGGCATTAAAAGATACTAGGCATCAAGATACTAGGCATTGTACCCTGCGCCTACAAGAAGAAAACGTAGGCCCAACTCTACATTATGTTGGCTTAGGAAAGGACTTCCTTAACATGATTCCTAAAGCACAAGAAGTAAAATCAATAATGAATAAATGGGATGGTATCAGACTAAAAAGCTTCTTCACAGCAAATGAAATAATCAAGAATGTGAAGATAGAGCCTACAAATGGAAGAAAATCTTTGCCACCTATACCTCAGATAGAGCATTAATTTCTAGGATAAACAAAGAACTCAAAAAAATTAGCAGCAAAATACCAAGTGGCCCAATCAGTAATGAACAAAGGAACTGAACGGGCACTTTACAGAAGAAATGCAAATGGCCAACAAATATATGAAAAAATGTTCCACATCTCTAGCAATTAGAAAAATACAAATTGAATGAGATTCCATCTCTCTCCACTCAGAGTGGCAAATATCAAGAATATAAGTAACAATAAATGTTGGCAAGGATTGTGGGGGAAAAGCTACACTCATACATTGCTGGTGGGAATAAAAATTAGTGCAACCACTATGGAAAGCAGTAAGGAGACTCCTCAGGAAACTTGGAATAGAACCACCATTTGACCCAGCTATCCCACTCCTCCATATATATACCCAAAAGACTTAAAATCCACAAATTACAGTGACACAGCCACATCAGTGTTGATAGCAGCTCAACTTACAATAGCTAAGCTATGAACCTGGATGCCCTTCAATAGATGAATGGATTAAGAGAATGTGGTATATATACACATGGGAACATTACTTAGCCAAAAAGAATTAAATTATGGCATTTGCCTGTAAATGGATGAAACTGGAGACTAAAATGCCAAGTAAAATAAGATAATCCCCCAAAACCAAAGGCCAAATGTTCTTCTCTCTGATATGTGGGTACTGACAAACAATAAGGGAGAGGGAGGGAAGAATAGGAGTTTATTGGATTAGACAAAGTGGAATGAAGGGAAGGGAGGGGAGATGGAAATAGGGAAGACAGTAGAATGAATCAGACACAGATTTCCTATGTTCATATACGAATACATGAGCAGTGAAATTCCACATCATGTACAACCACAGGACTGGGATTCTAATTAGAATAATTTAGGCTCCATGTATGAATAAATATGCCCAAAATACTCTCTACTGTTATGTATAACTAAAAAAGAACAAATAGATTTTTAAAAAGGAAAAAATACATTAATGAATATTTGTAACATCAGAGTACCAAAAAGACTGAAGATTTGGTTCAGTATATTTGTGGCAATTCTACTTGGGGAAAGATACAACAAAGGATTCATCAATTAAAATTTGAGTTTACACTTTTTTTTTTCACAAAAAAAGAAAGAAAGAAGAAGGTGGAACTGGGCTAAGAATGTGCTAGCTTAGCTCTCTGCTATGTCACAGGGTCATTTCAGTCTTACCCAGGGAACTTCAGAGACAGACAGCGAATGTCATCCTTTACACCATTCTCCCTGGCTTCACTAAACGTGTCTAAAATTTAATGACACTTGATGTTATCACTCTATCTGTGTGATGACAAGCCCCCATTTCCCAGTCTGTTAAGCAGGACTTTTAAATGCAACTTGTGGTGATGTTTTAGATAACACGTAAGATGGTGCATGGCTAATATTTGTCATGTCACAAGCAATCATAATTCTTAGGTCCTAGCTTCATCATTCCATGTTATTTTTTTTTTTTTTTGGCATTTTTTCAATGGCATGGGATATAACCTATGGAATAAACAGAAAAGAAATTCTCTGCAAATAAGCATTTGTTTAAATGATGGAGTTATTGTCAATAATACTTTTGGTTTCTTTCATTTTGTGGTAGATCCATTGAAGGAAGAGGAGGATACCTACTTGTCTTCCAAATACCTAAAACTGTTATATGTCTGTTGCTGCAATAAATGGATGGAATAATGAGTGGATAAGTAATAATTCACTCCCCATATTTTTGAGTTCTTACATAAGTTAGGAACTGAGGTAGGTTTTTAAAGAATATTATTTTATTTAATCTTATCAAGTCTTGAAAATTCTATTTCATGAAGGAGAAAACAGAATCTTAGGTGATCCCCTTGACTCTCCGGGCACCCACAGTTAGTGGAAGAGACAGACCTTGTCCCCACTGGTCACACACTTCCCATTGACTTGGAAGTTCAGGCTTTGCCAGGAGCAATTGAATTACAAGCTTCTCACAATGGAGTGAGGGCCATGTCTTAAACTTTTGGCTTTTGTTCTTTATTCCCAGCTTCTAGCCATACCAGACATGCAATATAGAATTAGCCATTGATTTACTGATTGATTGACTGATGGATATGTTGGTTGGCTCAGCTTGCACTGACATGTGTACAGGGGAAGGAGTGAGCTGCTGAAGCTAGCTGCATAATAGGCACTGACCAAAATCGAGAGGAAAACTTGACTTTGGCATTAGAAGCACACATTTTGAAATAAACAAGTTATAAAAATCGTCTAATGTGTTCCTATTATTCAACTAGATGCCTAAGGGAAAAAAAAAACTAACTAATATTTCTCAGTACACCAAATACATACAAACCTTTTTCTTTATACCTAAGTCTACTCTATTTTCTTCTAACTAATAGATAGCCAGTGACTTTAAAAAGCACCAATGTGTCAGCATAATTATTTAAAATCTAAAAAAAAATATTCTTTGTCGACTATAAGAGCATGTTTTAAATGCAAATGGAATATTTTTAGAACTTGTACATCATCATATCCTTTGAAAAGTTCCCATATTTCTTATTCTTCACTGATGAAAATCCCCGGCTCCTCTTACCCTGTCACCACTGTGGGATAAAAGAATTCTAGTTGTGAACTGGTCTTTCTTACAGAATCCATTAAAGTTGAAGCTCATGCATTGCATCCAGCAAGTAACATGTTCATTTCCCCAGAGCAGATCACAACTCTTTTGTGTCACTTAATACAAGAGGAAAAAAGTAAAAGAAAGGAAGAAACAAAATAGTTTTGGCAATAAAAATCTGCACCAAGGATCTGGAAGCCAGATCTCACAACAGCATGAAGGATGCTACCTAAAGATAAGTGTTATGCTGTGTTCACTAGTTAGAGAATAATGCTTCTGAATTCCAAAAAAAAAAACAAAAAAAAAACAATCTGGAGTAAATAGAAATGCAGAAAAATATCATAAGGAAATATTAATGACCCCTCCTATAGTGTTTTTAGATAGTTTGAGGAAATAAATTGGGAGGTGATCCTGAGAGCAAGGCATATACTCTTTCAATTACTTTTTTTTGCATGTATTTGATTTGGGGGACAATAATATAGTCACACTGCTTGATGAAAATGTCTCAGTGATCTACTTTGGGAACACACATGAGTAATTTCTGATTCGAATGCAAGAGATACTCAAAGCATTGCACACCAGCAACAGGGCTGGTGCCTCCAGGCCTTGGAAGGCCCCTGGCTCTCAAAAAGATGGATTCAGCCCAATCCCGAGTCTTTCCACTTTCCAAACTCAGACACATGCTCCTGTCATTGTCCTGCAGCTGACAGGACTTGTTGATCCTGAATCACAGCAACAAGGCTCAGAGATTAACAGGCTTTTCTAGAATGGCAGAAAACTTCTGAATTCAAATGAGAAACAAAAGTGAAATAAGATACTGGCATCAGATGAACCATACACCCTTTCTCTATTGACATGCTGCGCCCAAATCCAAATAAAGAAAAAGGTCTGGTTTTGTAGCATTAGATGGGAGGACTGGTCCTGTCCATTGGTAGTAGACTTTCTCAGTGAGACAGCTCTCTTCAGACAGAAGGATGATTCTAACTCTCTCCCTGGGATGGATATCTGTAATTTTCTCTTGTGACTGTCCTATTTTAAAAATATCATTTTTCTTTATGGCTCTTTTTAATTGACCTATTCCTTCTTTATATATCTTACTACCTTTAGTCATGTATTAGTTGATTTAGATGTCATTTTTATCTCTTTAAAATCATGGAGAAATATAACCTGGATTAAAGCACCAGTAGGGATTCGTAACTTTGAATAATGATCCAAACAATGTTAATTTTGCTCAGTATCTCAGTAATATCTCTGTGCCTTCCACCTTGTTTTTTACACAGCTTCCATTTTTAAACATTCTTTCAGAAATTTTGAAAAACATATAAAAGGCAGGTGATGCATGCCTGTAATTCCTGACGCTTGGGAGGCTGAGGAAAGGATGATTGCAACTTCAAATGATTTAGCAACTTAGCGAGGGAGGCCCTAAGCAACTTAGTGAGACCCTTCCTCAGAATAAAACAAGAAAGGGCTGGGGATATGGCTCAGTGATTAAGCACCCCTGGGTTCAATCCCTGGTACCAAAAAAAAAAAAAAAAAGAGGCAGTATTCTCAGATTTCTGGACTTCCCATGCTAAGTAATGACAGAGTTTATTGTCTAGTAAGGGGGATACACATATATCCAGCAAAATTTACTAACTGCCCATGTGCTCAACAGTGTCCTATGCCTGGAAGATACTAACAGTGGACAAAACCAAGTTCTTAACTTCATGGGGTTCAATGTGAATGTGCTGGTGGGAAAATAGTGATATACAAGCAAGCCAAACCAAAAATTCCAAAAGTGAAGTGTCTGGAAGTACGACAATAAAGATAAACCAAGTAAATAGAAAATGTTAGGGAAGGTTCTACTAGGTAGGATAATCACAGAAATGACCAATGGGTAGAATTACTAGAAAGGTAGTATGTGCCTAAATATAAGACAAATATTAAAAATTCCATCAAGAACTGTCTGGAGTCAGCCCCCCTAGTCATTGAGCTCGGCTTAGGTGATGTGGTATGGACTGAATTGTATGGTAGCCAAGGCTGAGATCTATTTCAGAGAAATAGAATCTTCTGTTTCCAATAGACAGAATCTGGCAAGCAGGTGTCAATGCCGGCCTGCTCCAAATTTAAACCAAAATGCCTATAACTCAGAAATAAATGCACATAGACCACTCCAACCATAGCTTTTACCACAGCTACTAGACAGGATTTTTTATTAATTTTCATCAACTAGATATATTTAACATAGAGATGCATTGCATAATTTCTAATAAACATTTAATATTTAAGAAACTTGTCATCATAAAAGTTGCATTATTTTCTCCTCTGTTGTCTTCCTCTGATTTAAAAGTACAAAGTATAGAAGAAGGAGGAGGAGGAGGAAGGGGAAGAGAAGCCCCCTTGCTGACCCCTGAAAAGATACTGTGTTTTTTCCATGTTGGGACACCATTCCCTTTTCTTCCCTGTTATTTATCATCAATCAATTAGATACACTAATAATATAGTGACCCTGTGTATTGTACAGTAAAATAAGAATAAAGCCTTTAAAGCAGCACTTGACTTATAATAATTTATGGTAGAATGTTGCAGAAGAGGCCTCCAGTACTCAGTGGTGAACTGTGTAGCTCTCCCCAAAAGAGAGCTGTTTACCTCGCTTTGGAACTTGGCAGGACCTTTTGATTTGATTTGCCAAAAGAATGTGGCAAAAATGACCAAATTCTAGCTCTAAGCCCAGTCTCCAAGGTCCCGTACTTCTGCTTCCTTTTGGAATCTTGCTTCCACTGTGAGAATGAGCCCCAGCTACCATGGTGGCTGATGAGACCACACACACACACACACACAAAAAAAAAAAAAAAAAACTCATGGATTTGAACTCAGGTTTCAATCAGCCAACAGACTACCTGCTTTGAATTGACCCCACATAAGGGCATGAGCAGACTCTGGAGCTGGTTTTGCCTGGTAAGATACTTCACATCAGGAGATTAAACACTTGGGTTATAAACACATGTAATGGGAGATTACTTTTGTTAACATTCTGCTGGTTTGTAGTAGAAATGGAACAAGATCAGCCCCCAGTTAACATATGAAGTCAATATCTACTGGACACTGGGTTGAAAAAACATCTACACACATAAAGGATTTCTCCAGGTTTTGAAGGTCTGTTGTGTCGTTGAGGAGTAGGCTTGCAGGACCTGTTTTGCGGTAAGCCCCGTGTCCCTTTTCTTCATAAAAGCAGTAGGTGGTACTTGGACAATTTGTTGCTTGGATATGATTACACAAGTCTTATTCTCAAGTATGTCTTTCAGGAAAAAAAAAACATTTAAAAGCAACCCTGTTAGACTTGTCAGTGGGTAAACTCAAAAGCAATAGAAATGGTCTCTTGTTTGTTAATTATACTTCAGTAAAATAGCTCACCTTCTTACAGATAAATAATTAGAAAAAGAAATTTACCTACATGACACCAATTAAAAATAGAATGAGGAAAAGAGACCATAAAGCTTAGCACCTTAAGAAGAAGTGGTTTATAGAGAGTCCAGACTGTAATGGGCTTCTTCAGTTATATTGTTTTTCTTCTCTGCATTTTTAGTATGAACCATTTTGAGAATCAAAAATGAATTTTAAAGTAAATATCTACAAATGATTTTTTACCAGGCAAGTTTGAGTTATGGGTTGGAGAAACTGTTTCTTGATTACTTGTGTATACAGTATATATTGATTGGCCTTTGACTGGGTCACTGAATTGAGAGGGGCCTTGAGAATAGGCCTTGATAAAGAGCAGAAAACAGGAAGCATCTGTGTCTCTGGCCAAGGTCAAGCATTCTCATCTTCATCAGCTATGGCTACTGGTCCCACAGAGGCTGTGCCACTGGACTCACCTTAGACATTTCCCCTAAGGTTTCTGATCTGAAAGCAGTCCATATATTCTGTCATTTTTGCATTATTGCTCAAAATTCAATATGTCAAAAAGAAGCTCCATTTGCTTGAGCATAATTTACATGCTCACAGCTGCACATCTGTGAGGGGGAGAAAATATACATGATCCTTTGGTGCTTCTCAGGTATGAAGTGAGGTTGAGGGTTGTTGGGTCTTTCCTAATGAAGAAGTTCCCCAAAATGGGAAGGGGGTTTAGATACCAGCAAAAAAAAAAAAAATGTTTTTCTCTAAAGTAATATTCTCATCATGGTACACAACTACATTTGTGAAATTTATGTAATAGCATCAGAGAATTTCATCTTAAAAAAATAACCATTATGATTCTATGATTCTGTAATCAAAAATAGTACCGGTTTATCATCTATAACTACACACACAATAATGCATATGATCTAACAGCAGTGGCCCCTTGCAGATATATTTCTAAGAAACCATTAACTCTGAATGTCAGAATTTGTTTTTAACATTAATTTAATTCAAATCCCAGTGGTCATGATGACATTCAAGACAAGAAAATTGCTCTTTGTTGTGGATGAACACAATGTGTGCTTCTGTCTGGCGGAGTGAGTTTTAGCAAGAAGGGCAGCCAAAGGAATTGCAAATCTTTTGTTTCTCTTTCTCTGAAAGGAGCGAAGGCAAATCATTTAGTACATAATGCCAAGCAACCCTGAGAAATAGTCTTCCTCACTCCTGAAGATATTTAAAAGCTGCTGAAGCTCGGCCTCCGAATGTCAGTAATAGGACTTATTCCCAGATAAAAATACATACCCTGCGCTTAATCCAAAGGGAAAGGAGTTTCTTAATCTTTTTTTTTTCCAAATAGATTTAACCTGTGTCAGCACTTTTCACATTTTCAATTCTGGTCTTTAGGTATTTGGTTTTTGTGAGAGGTAATAGGTAGTGACATCCATGAAACAAAGTATTTATAAGAAGGAATTAGGGAGCTTTATGCAATTCTTTTCTTCTGGCCACTAGAAAGAATACTCCTTACTGAATAGAGTGACCAGGAAATTAAAATCCAGAGCTAATCCACAGACCTCATTCTGTCTATTACATTTATCCTGTGCCCCACCCCATCCTCTGCACTCTGCCTTTAGACAGCCATGGCTCCAAGTTGAACCATCTGAAAGTGTCTCTCAACTAGGAAAACTTTACTGGTTTGTTTTCTCAGCTTCTCTGTACACTCTTTATCCCTTCTGGAAATGAAAATTGGGAAGTAGGATAGTCAGGTAGAGAAAGAAAGTAGAAACCTGGGTTAAGTTAGAGCACACACCAAGGATAAAACCCTAAGGGTCTGGATAGGAAAAGCAGGTGAACTGGAGCTTGGAACAGTCTACTGTAGGGTAAAGAGTGTGGGCTTGAGTTAGGTGTCTGGGTCTCAAACCCCAGCTCCATTCCGTAGAATGTCACCATAGGCAAAATTCTAAACCCTTCTGTACCTGGGTTTCTTTACCTGTATGTGAAAATGGGGATGCATTTAAAATGCATAGCACAGCACATGGGACACAAGAGACTCTCTATACATCTGCACTGTTTATACATTTTTTCCCTACTTCTAGCTATAGATAGAGACAAGTGGCTTTCCTTATTTACCACTAAATGCACATCAACAATTCTAGAATTGTCTCCCACAAAAGGATATGTGTAAAAGCTACCATTAACTCCCATTCTAATGACTTTAGAAAAGAAGAAATATTTCCAGTATTGCAAAGTGAGTTCAAGAATCAAGCTGGTAAACTGTCAATATGTGCTCATAATTGCATGCTAACAGTAATTGCAAATGATGTTATTATATTAATAGCATACAAAATCCTGAAAGTAACTAGGATTCTGGTAGCAGCTGCAAGTGCCATCAGCCCTCTTCATTGTGTCCTGGATTTGGAAGTGATAATTCTCTATTGTATTGCAATTGTGTGCTAAATGTGATTTTTCATATCAAACAGACTATTTTGATGTAAAAATGCTGGTAATTGGAACATAGCAGAAAAATCTATATAAAACTAATGCTAAGTAGGAAAATAAGGGAATCATAATCTTATATTTACTTTCAATCAACAGAGCTGAGGCCTTCTATATGGACAAATTTCTATACACAGGTGCTCACTTAGGCTCCCTGTTTGGATGAAATAAAAGGCATCTCAAGAATTGGGCTGACACTGAGATCCTGATACAGTCTCCTGCCCCCAGAGCTACTCATCTAGAGGGCCCTCAACCTGTGTACTCCCCACTGCTCAGATGTTGACATCACCATCTTCCTCCTATGCTCCCCTCCCCTCCAGCTGATCAGCCAATCCTGTTGGCTTTACCTTCAGAAGATAAACTCAGAGCTCCCTTTACCAACCAGTCTAGCGAAAACAGCCTTCATCTGTTGCTATATTGTTACAATAATGACAGCAATGTTGGCAAAAGGTGACAGTGCAGTAGGTACCAGGTACTAGTCTGTGTATTTCACAGATAACAATTTATTTTGCTTTCACAACCCTGAGGGAGAGGTATGATCATCTTCAATTCGAAGATGAAGAAACTAAAGCGTGTGTGTTGGGGGCGGGTAATTTGCCTGAAAATGGCAGGGCTGTTCTCGAAGCTTCTACAACTGTCCACCTAGACACCCCATTCTACTTCCAGCACAGCTGACGGTCACCATTTCAATCCCATCAAGTCAGCCCTACACTTATCTTCCAGCACCTCCCCATATCAGTAGGCCCACAGAACTCCTCATAACCTCACCTCTTATTTTCCTCACCGGGTTCACTAGGTGCTGAGCCGTATCACTGGTCCCCTCTTTATTCTGGGCCACTCTAGCATGCTTTGCCTCAGGTTCACGGAGTTCCCTTCATTGTCTCCTCCCTGTCATTCTCCAGGTCTTTAGTCAAAGACCATCTTCTCATTGAACTCTGCCCTGGCCATTCTATTTAAATTTGTACCATTCTTCACTACAAAATTGCCAATCCACATTTCCTGACTCTCTTTCTCTTTGGCAATTGCCCTCTTGTTCTGACATGTTATCTACGTTACTTCTTTGTCTTATTTAATGTCCATTTTGCCCTATCAGCTACAGATAGCCACCCTTTGTTTCTTTATTGAAATATCCACTCAGCCTAGAACAGGGTCTGGTACATAGAACATGTCTTTGATTTCAATAGCAAACTGATTTTGCTGTATAAAAAGACTGACAAGTGGGGTTTCATCCAAAGGAATTTAGAGCTTCACGCCCCAGGCCTGAGCCATGTAATATATAAATTGGACGCTCAGCTCTAACTAATCAGGAAATGACGCGTTTGCCTTCATCCTCTCCCAGGAGGGTTCTGAAAGCTAGCCTGTTGAAATTCCGATTTGTATTTTTGTTATTTTTCTCTAGAATCCATATCTTTGGGTGCTTAAGCTGTGCTGAAATTATTTAAGCTTTCTCTTTCCTGGCCAGGAAGTGGTTTCTACTAATGCGATTTTCTTTAGAATAAACACAAATTAAAATTGTACATAACATTTGAATGTTGGTTTTCATTTTCAAAGGCTAATAATTAAATTTCTTTTATTTCATAAGGTTACAGCCTCAGTGTGTGAGAAAGTACCTGGTGGTTATTGAATTTATTGCTTGTTATTACTGAGAAATCTCTTACATTCAGATGACATAACAGATCCACAGAGCAAACCAAAGTAAACTAAGACTTATCCTGCTTCTATCTAAAAATCTCCACACACCATTTAAAATTTAGACTTTTAGCTTAGACTTTCCTTATTTCTTTATGCCATATTCAAAAAAACACTAAAAAAGATCAGCTATTTTACTTCTAATGGACTTTTGAAGTGAAATTAAACTAAGCTACACCATCATGTCCCAAAGTCTACAGATGTATTAATTTACTGGAGATATTGTGGAGGCTTATTTCTCAACTATCAAAGTGTTTTGGGCACAGACAGCTTTGCATTCAACTTGCTTCCATGTGCATTTAACATCATATTAAGTGAAGAAATTCAGCTGTTATTTTGAGAGAGTTTCTTTGACTACTTCCAGTCTAACAAATGAAATGCTAAGTAAATAAATAAATTGCCAAATAGACCTTTAAAAAGGTGTTGCATTTAATTCTTTATGTAAACTATTTCTATCCATCAAAATTTTCATTTCCATGAGAAGAGAATATTCCAAATCTCATCATAATTATGGTATTACCTGAATGGAAAATACTTTAAAAAATTATTCTACTTTTATGAATGCTTTAAAGTTCTTCAGAAAATATATTTAGAAATTATTGCCTCAGTACAAATCATGAGAGGAAAAGTAAGAAATTGATATCAAACCTAGATATTTAGACATGAAACACCAATAAATTGGTTTAACAGCTTTTTTTTTTCTCTCCCATTTAAGCCACCAGGTCTAGTTAGATAAATAAAACAAAGATCAGTGCCAATGTACTGGTTTAGTTTAGTAGAGTATGTAATAAACACGAATATAGGCTTTGGTTTTACTATAAGTTTAGTTGATCAACACAGGATTTTTAGTGTTTTAATTTTAATTACCACTTTATAATATTTAAACTTTTCGTCTGTTCAATGTGATCAAAATATGCCCACATCTTCACAGACAAGCAATGGATGTAGGCACTGGGTATAGTATCTCGAATTTATTTAAAAACTTTACATTTGTTCCGTTCCTGGGTTTAGGAGTGACATTACCTGGTGGAATTGGAGTGTATTTTCATTGGAAAATAGGTAACGTTAGTCATTTCACAAAACCATCAAGCTATACTTGAAGCAAGTTTGCCAGCTCCAAGGTGTTGATCTCCAGTGCTCTGATGTTCAGTATCTTGAAGAGAAGGATCCAGAATGAAGCAGTAGAAGCAAGAAAGGAAGAAGATGAAGACCCAAGAGGTTGTTAAATGGACCCTCTGAGTCAGGAAGACCCTTGTGAGAGAAACAAAAGCAGTTACGCCAAGGGAAGAGAGATTCATCACAAGTACTCCAAGTGCTGCTGGGTGAACCAGATACTGGATCCATGAAGCAGAATGGTGGCTGGGGCCAAGGCAGCAGCACTGCCACACCCTCCCCTTCCCCAGCCCGCAGGAAATGATTAGCTCTTGCCTTTGCTTCAATCTGCAGACAGATGTTTCACTTGACTGTAGACAAATGAGCCTCCCAATGCAAAGCCACACAGACCCCAGCTCCAGAGCGCCCCCTAGAGAGCCAGGCTCTGTACCTCATGTGCAAACTTACAAGAGAGAGACACTGAGTAGCAGGGCACATGGGGAGTTCTTGTTTGTTTGTAAATTTCATGTTTATTTTAACATTTTAATCATAGTTTGTAATGATATCTCATTGTGGATTTAATTTTTATTTCCCTAAAGGCTAATTACATTGAACATCTTTTCACATGCCTATTTGTATAAGCAACATCTATTCTGCTCATATCTTTTGCTTGGTTTCTAATTGAATTTTCAGTACTGAATTTTGAGATTATTTTTTTAAAAATATTCTTTATGTAGTGATGTTTTGAATCAAATGTTTATGTGACCCAAAAGTCATATGTTAAAGATTAATGTGGTTATATTTGGAGGGTGAGGCCTGAGTATAGACTGCATTATTGCCCTTGTGAGAAGAGACACAGAGAATCTGCTCTAGTGAGCTCATTCTCCTACCTGGTGTGCTTTCTCTCTCTCCTCCTCTCTCCCCTCACTCTTTCCCTCTCCCCCTCTCTTCCTCTCTCTCCTTATCTCCCTCTCTCCTTCTCTCATGCACACAAAGGAATGGCCATGTGAGGCCCCAGTGAGAAGAGTAGACTCATAAAAGGTGTTGGGAGTCACCTCGGCTACAAAGACTAATTTCCCCCAAGAAGAGCCGTCCAATGGTGAGCCCTGCTGGCTCACCTGATCCTTACCCACCAATCAGACTAGCCATGCTGGCTCACCTGATCCTTACCCACCAATCAGACTAGCCCTGCTGGCTCACCTGATCCTTACCCACCAATCAAAAAGCACCCCATGCCAACTGTCAAACCACCCCTGGCTCTATAATAGGCAGAGCTATTCCTCAATAAACGGGCATTTTCTCCGATGGCAAGCCTTGATCGTTCTTTCAAAAGGAATCAGAAATATCTCTGCCTTTTCCGTTTTCTGAAGGAGATTGTGTATAATTTGTGTTAATTCTATTTAAAATGTTAGGTTGAATTCCCCACTGCTACTACAATGGCCTGAAAATTTCTTTTACTTGAGTTTTAAAATTATGAATTAAATGTCCCTAATAATTATAGGACAATTTAAGTGATCTACTTCCTGTTGGATGAGTTGTCATGGTCTCTGTGATGTAAGGAAAGGCTCCATTTCATCTAAGCTGTGAAGTCCTCCTGTTGCCTATTGCTGCGTACCCTGTCTTCCCAATGGCTGTGAGCTCTGCAGCTACCCTTTACATCCTGGATACAGGTGATTGCTATCTTTACTTTTTATTTTTGTTAGTTATACTAGAGATTTAGCAATGATTTATTTTTCCTCAGGGTAGTTTGTATTAAAGAATCACAATTTTGTTTAATTATATTTGTTATCTTCTTTTAAAAAAATTTTAATACCTGCTCTTTATTATCTCTTTCTTTTTTCTGGCTTCTGGCTTATTTTTATCTTCTTTTTCAAGTTTTTTTTTTTTTTTAGACATTTAGAACATTAATTGGAACTTTATTTTTCTTTTCCAATGATAGCACTTTAGTTCCACAAGTTTCCCTCTCAGAGATGCATTAGTTGCAGCCCACATATTTTGACATATTGTATTTTTATTTCTACTCAGTTCTATGTAATTTTTTCTCCTATGAGTCCTATTTGATCCATGGATATTTAGAAGTATCTTGTTTGATTTCAAATTGTTTGAATTTAGCTGATTTTGTCCTTCTGGTGGGGCTCCACAGGTCTGAAAGTTCCAAGGATTTCTGAAAATTGACATTTAAATCTCTAGGCTTGATTAGATTCAAATTCAATTGTGTGTATACATGGTGTGTTTTTTTCTCTCATGTGTGTGTGTGTGTGTGTGTGTGTGTGCGCGAAGATTAAGTCACATTTAGAAGAACACATCTGGCTGCTTCTTACTGATTCTTGCCTAAATCCATCAATTTCTCAGGTGTTGTAAAATAATGGTATTCTAATTCCATCATTCTTTCTCATTGATTAACCAAAACATTCCTAAAGAGAATTTTTCGTCATTAACTATTTGGTTATCCTAGATAGTCTAAAAGAGATCTTTCTCTTTTTTCCCCCCAGAATATTCCATTTTGTGGATACACTGTAAATTATCTAACAAGTTCCCCATTAATGAATATATGTATATCTCCACTCATTTTTTATCAACAGTAATTCTGCCTTGAATAGCCTTCTCTGAACCACTTTTGTGTTTTCGTTCTTGGTTCTGGCTTGGGGTTGTGGAAGTGTTTGCCAGGCAAAGATTAGTACATGGTGAACTTCTGGATATAGCCCAGCTCCTCTGATTGAGACAAGCCATTCTGCATTTCAGGGAGGACCATTCTAGTGGAAGATTCCTGGGAAAGATGTAGTTTGGACACAAGTGATAGAGAAATGGAGAAGAAAGGGAAGCAGGAATGATGAGAGGGAAAACTGGAGGAGTTCAAGGATGGCCCTCAAGAGGAAGATTTACCCCAATAATTTTCAAAAGAATAAGGAATTTCTAGGAAGGTAAATTTAAAAAATAGTTCAACAAAAGGGAATAGAAATTTAACCGAAGACTGATTGTAACTATTATCCAAACACAGGCTTAATGGGCAAACTTTCATGAAAGGCTTTTTGCACCTATACTGCCCTCTTAGATCAATCCCTGCAGGCAGAAGGAGAATCTTCAAAGAACAGGGGGTAAGTGATTTGCTAAAAATCCTGCAGATAATTGATTAATTGTACTGGCCTTTAACTACTAAAATGGAAGTGATTTTTCAGAGTAGCGTGTGAGCGTATTTCCATTTATTTATTTTAAATAAAATGCTGGGATTTGCCGTTGAAGCTCTGGGAGAAGTTTGACATAGTGGGTTGTTCTCTTGCACTACCTGTAGATGGCACAAGGAACGCCCCAAGTTCATTGTCAAGTAAAAGAAACCCCCTTTTTAGGCACTGACAAGTAAAATACATACTCCTCGGATCAGCAGTACAGAATCATAATTATATTAGTAAAACACAGTTCACCTCAATGATTTCTATTATCAGTCTCCAGTTGCTGAATAAAAAGCAAAATATTAAGAAGCTGGAAGCCTATTCTGCCTAGATTATTATGATTTTTCTCCCTTTTCTTTATATACAGACTGCTTACTACCATGATGTTTATCTGAGAACAAAGAGTATAATTTCAATATACATAATAATTTTCTGTGCTGCTAAAACAACTTCCTACAAAATCCACACTTTAGAACAATCCCTGTTTATTATCTTCAAGTTCTGTGGTTCAGAAGTCCAGTGAGTTTGGCTGGATCTCTGCTGATGATGCTTCAGCCCCAAGTGAAGAGTTCTGGAGGTCGTGGGGGAGGGTTCAGGTCTGTGCCCACTCAGGCTGTTGGCAGGATCTGTGCCTGGTGACCTGAGCTACTGTGTCCTCGCTGGCTGGGGGCAGAGGCAGTTCTCAGCCGTGCCATCCCCCCATTCGAGACCCCCCTTTCTCCATCTTCAACCCCCTCCAAAATGGGTGCCATTCTCTTACTCTGAATCTCTTTGCCTTATCCCTTCTACTTTCCTCTTGTATCTCTGACTCCAGCCTGAGAAATTTTTCTGCTTTTAAGGATTCAATGCCTTTAATGTCTCAAGATTACACTGGACTCACCAGGGACATTCAGGAGACTAGTCCTCATGTATTAAGGTCCACAACCTTGATTCTATGAAGCCCCTTCCCGGAGATACTTAAGTTTGAGTGAACAACCAGGGGATGAAAATCTTGGGGGGTCTATAAAGCTAAGCATGCCATGTTCCTAACTTTTCCTTCAATTTTTCTTCTTTGATTACTAGGAATGTCAGAGTGTAGAATAGGACTCATTCATTGTCTGTGGTCAAAATAATTAAGCAATTCACTCAGCCAACAAATATTGATTGAAGTACCCACTGGAGGCACAGCTCTAGATAGTGTCCTTACAAAGACTAAGAACAACCGAAGCGCCTCACTTTAGGAACTTGGTTATTAACAGTGAGACTTACACGAGAAAACAAATAAAAAACCAAGTGGGAAGATACAGTGAGAAATGACGCAAGCCCGAGAGACATGCAGGGCCCCTGCCTCCTCCTTTATGTGAGGTGGTGGGAAAAGGTCCGCGGATAACATGAGGGAGAACAGAGACCTGATCTGGGGAGGCTGTGCACACCTGTCCTCCCTGCGATTCGGGAGGCTGAGGCAGGACAATGATTTGAGTCCAGAAGTTCAAGGTCAGCCTGGGCAACATGGTGAGAACCTGTCTCAAAAAAGAATGTGGGTTGGGGACGTCCTTCAGTGACAGAGCTGCTTAGCATATAGGAGGCACTGGGTTCAATCCCTGGCCCCAAACAGAAAAATGCAAAAGAACAGAGACCCGAAGGAGTGAATAAGGAAGCCACATGGAATCAAGGGACATGAGCAAAAAGCAAAATTCAAGTCCCTAGACAGGAAGGGCCCTGGGCTGGGGGTGGGGGCAGGACAAAGTGCTGGGAGCCATTAGCCAAGTAGGTATGACAGTTTCCTTGCCAGCGTACCCCATGTTGCTGACATTTTGCAGTGACATTGAATGTAGTTGACCTTGCTCAAGGACCAGGGCGGATTAGGGTGTTCCTGGTTTAACATAATCGGGTTTAGGGCGTTCCCAGTTTAGGTTCCAGGTTTAAGGTTTAAGATTATTCCTGCTGGGAATAGGGCGTATCCTGCTGCCTGAGTTCCCCTTGAGTTCTCACGGGATTCAGACAGTATATTTTGGGAGACAGAAGCCCAGTGAATGTGAATTTGGGAGAGGAGGTGATTTTGGGCAGAGAACGTGGTTTGGGCAGAGAACGTGGATTTCCCCAGAACGTGATTGTAGACGGCTGGTGTGAGTTCGGGAATAAAGAGTTGCTGTTTGAATCTACAAGCTGTGTGGTGGCTCGTGATTGTGTGCCCAGCCAGACTGCGGCATTTGTGCCCAGCCAGACTGCGGCAACAAAGCCCATGGGGAGAGCTAGGGTGAAAGTGAGAAATAACGTCAGAAATGTCGTGGGCGCAGAAGCAGGAGTGCAGCATGGGAAACTTTTCAGTGCTATAAATAAGGTCCACCATGTACTGGACATCTGCTGTTAACAGACATGCTTTTCAATTAACTGAAGCTGAGGAAAATAAAACTCCCACTGCTCAACTACAGTGTGCCTTCAGCAAGCATCCATGGCATCTCTATGCACAGAACCAGACACGAGCCACACTTTGATAATATCTACCCTACCATTTATAACATTCTGTAATTACATATTCTCCAATCACTTAGTAGAAAACTCATTCCTCTTACAAATATTCAGTTTATAAATTTTTTCTGGTCCTGAATCTGTCCTGTTTAATAAATATTGGATGGATAATTGAATGATAAGTGAATAAGAGGGATGAATGGATGAAGAAAAGAAATAATAAATAATAAACTTAAAGGAGGATATCACTTATGTAAAATTATGAGACCCAATGAAGTAAGTTCTGTACAATAGCATCAAACAGGGAGAATGAAAACCTAGCCTCGTGGCTCTAGGCAACCGTGCAGTGATAAGGTCATAATGACCAGGTCTCAAGGTTGTCCATTTCTTATGAAAAATCAAGAAGACCAAAGTAAATGCCTATTAATTTATGATTGGTTTCAGTGATTCACCAGCTTGCTTGACAGTGTTTTTTGTTTGTTTTGTTTTAAGCTAAGCAGAGAGCTCAAAACCAACAGATAAAAAGAGAACAAAAAGCAGAATCAAGGGACCATCAAGGTTCAAAAGCTGAACTCTCCAATGCAGTGGTGATAAATTAAAATGAATTAAAAATTAAAATCAGTATTATACCCATACAGCCTATACTTCTAACATCCAACACCCACACGTGGCTCCTGCTTTGGACTGTGTTGATGTTATGCAAGATCTCACCACCACAGGGACTCATAGGTACTGCCTTACTGCTTCATAGAAAGCCTCATTTCTTGTCTAGCACATCATTTAGGACTATTTGAGTTGCAAGTAACAGAAGCCAACTTCACCTAACACATAAATAGCAAGAGTTTGACTTGCAAGATGTAGTGATGGTGGTCCCAGGGAGAAATGGGGTGTGTCTGAGACTGCTCTCTGTCTCTGTCTCTGCATCTGCTCCTTGACTACATTCTCATTTCCCTGGAAATTAGCTCTCTGCTTAGTCCACATTTGAAGTTTCCAGGAAGAGAACTTGGCTGATTCTTACTGGATCATGTGACTTCTCTTGGCTAAGTCAGCTGAGTTCCGAGGTGAGAGTGGGCTGTAGGAGGTTACTATGTAGATCACCAGTCTGAAACACAGCCCAGTAGACTGGAAGATAACTTTATCACTGACTGAACTTGAATTCACTCGTGCCGTCAGAACCTTTCTACTGTCTTTTACTTGACTTCTATGGATTCTCATTCCCATTCGTGATTTGGGATACTATGGTGATTTGGCTATGGTGTGAATTACCTATGTAGTCAACGCAGTTTTAGAAGGGGTCACATATAAAGATGTGGGCACGGTGTAAGGACGCCCCCGTGAAATCACAGTGGACTGTGAAGTACATTGAGGCTTGTGACAGTCTCTTTTAGCACTGTGGACAGGCAGAAGCAATAGGAAGAAGAAGAATCCTGATCCTGGGGACAGAAATCACGTGGGAGCACTGTCAACCAGGGGTTCTGAGAGGTGCAGAGGGATGCACCTCTCCCTAGGACCCCATAGACCAGAAACATGGATGAACACTAACCCAGCTCCCTGACTGTCTCTGATCTGCATGATTCTTCCCTCTGTAAACCAGTGCAATTTATTTCCATGTCAACACACCTCTGAAAAACAGAATCATGGAAAAGTCTAACAAGTAGTACAGGAGGCCAATGGACACTATCACACACCACTAAAGCCACTCCATAAGGTGGGACATGGATGAGCTACCCAGCCCTGCAGGACCACCTTTCTCCTCTGTTGACCTACAATTTCCATTTTTAAGCTTTAGCTTCTGTTGAGAACTTTCAGGTTCTTAACTATGTTTGTTTAAAAAATAAATAAAATATTGTAAAGCACCATATTCTTAGGCTTATCTAGAAGAAAAAAAGAAAAGAAAATGTGCAGTAGATTTCATCTGCTGAATGTGATTTTCAGTGAACTGCAGTTTCTCTGCTCCATATATCTGCAATGAACACAGCCAACAATTGAGAAAGAAAGCCGGTCTGTCCCTGTTGATAGGGCAAGTCACAGGCAAGGTTGCCCAAGGACAGCACTAGCTGATGCCCCGAAAATCTTTCTGGTGACAGATTAATCCTAGTCGCCAGGCTGAATGGAGATGCTCTCATGGTTTTGTTTTTGGATTTCTTCTGCTCAAGCCTCAAGGCGCTCCGTATTTCAGATGACATGTTTGCTCAGACGCTTGCTGCTCTCAGAGAGAATTTAGTGTGCTCACTCTTTGGCTCTAATAGGTAACCCAGGAGCCATATTTTAGAGTTTCCAGTTATGTTCTTCAGAGTTCTCTTGAGGGACTCTTGGAAGAGTGATTGTTCAGAGATGGATCTTCATTGGCTGCCAAGGGTCTGATGTGTGGTGGTCCTGCAAAGCACTTCAGTGAGTGTAGAAGAAAGAACTTTTAAGAGAACTAGAAAATAAGGCAAACAAATTTATTTCCTATTTAAAATGTCAGCTTTGCTCTCAGGATGAAGCAGATCTCTCTCCTCTGTTACTTGGTAGACTTTCTTTTCCAAGCAGGAAGAGTGATAAAGAGAAGTAACCGGTACCCTGCAAGTCATCTAGAAGCTGATGTGCTCCTACTACAACCCAAGAATGCCACTGATGCTACTCACTACTGAATTCTTCTTTCTGTGGATATTGTCGACTGAAGCTTATCTTCCAATTCATTAAATACTGACTACTCTGTGGCATAATGAATGCTGCTATTGTGTGTAATTGTAGTCACCAATGAAAACATTGGAGGACCTCAGCTATTCTCCAGGTCTCACCTCCCTGCAGAGACATGTCTTCCACAGCCTGGCTCCAAAGGCCACTCCTAGCCCAGAACATTCTTTTAGACTTGTCCTTCTCTCTCTGATTATCTTATTTTTTTTTCTTTTTAAAGCAACCTTAAGTTCAACATTTCCAGAGCTAAAATCATAACCTTCCCAACAAACTTGGTCCTTACCTACTGACTCTTTTCTCAGTAAATGATAAGACTATATTCTCCTAGGAATAAACTTTAGCATCTGCTTTTTGGTGATCCAGTCTACTGTCAATACCTATTGACTTTTTTTTTGGAAGGGGTGGGGGGTTATCAGGGATTGAACTCAGGGGCACTTGGTCACTGAAACACATAACCATACCCAGCCCTATTTTGTTTTATTTAAAGACAGGGTCTCAGTTACTTTAGTGAGGCTGGCTTTGAACTCGTGATCCTCCTGCCTCAGCCTCCCAAGCCACTGGGATTATAGGCATGTGCCACCGTGCCCAGCTCCTATTGATTTTTTGACAAAACATTTCTAGAATATTTTAGTCCCTGTCTACTTCTGTCCACCACACTCAAGCCAGTCCCCATCAGCATTCTTTCTGGTCTCCTTTCTTCTTTTGTGTTGCAAAACTTGTAAGATTTTCTGTTCTCCTTTCCGTCCATTCTTTTTCCTAAAACCAAAGGGTTCTTGTAAAAAACAAAACTTTTTTTTTCCAAATATCAATTTCCTCTCTTAATCTCAGCTTAAAACTGGTTTTCATTTCTTCAGTCTGTTTTCATTGCTTATGCTGATCAGTCCAACCTTGCACAGGCTACCTAGCCCCCTCTGTTCTGGCTCCTGCCTTCCTGTACACCTGCGTCTATCTCCCAGCTAGCCCTTCCTGTCACCAGCCAGCCACTGAGACCATGATGCCTTTGGCTAATAGCACTTTGTGCCTGCTATTCCCATTGCCTAGAATACTTCTTTTTTTCCCTCCTCCTTACCTCAGAGAAGTCTTCTGAGACTTACATGACAGTTGTGTTCTTTGGTTTTAGGGTCTTGTGATTTTTAAGTCTTCATTGCTGTAGGTCACAGTTGGAAGTTCACCTTATGCCATTGCTGCAGGATTGCAGATAATATGTCCTCTGTATCTTCAGCAATTTGCACTCAATAGGAACTCCCTGTGCTTCAGTTTCTTCCTGTATAAAATAAGAATAATGATACATGCTATGCAGGATTGCACTAGTTATTAAATGAGACAAATCAACCTGTTAGAAGAATCTCTGAATTGTAAAGAAGCCATTCATTCACTGGAACCTGTTGGAGTAGCTCTTTCTGTCGGGTCATAATTCTTATTCTCCAGGCTCTGTAGTTTGTAAACAGTGCCTACCCCACTTATCTCACGAAGATTGGAAGGTTGAATGATTCTAATTTAGATGCCAGGTGAGGCTTCCTTAAATTAGCCTTTCACGGCTGAATAGAAGCCTTGGGTCTCAGCATCACAGTCAATTTCACATTCATTCCCAACTCTGGTGTTGGTCTGCCTTCAAAGCACTCTTGAATCAACGATGCATTTCCCCTGGAAGCTGGCAGCATGGTGCTCAAGTGAAGCCTGAGACTTTAAAACAATGTTGGGTTCCTTAATGAGAAATTCCTCTCTGCTATTAAGAGTCTCTCAACTAACAAACACAGCGGGCCTTTTCAAGGTATGGTGCAACAATGGCATGGCAATTGTGCAGGGCAATTGTGTCTTTGGAGCTTCTTGATGTTTCTTTTTTTTTTAATTTTTTAATATTTATTTTTTAGTTTTCGGTGGACACAACATCTTTATTTTATTTTATTTTTTTGTTAGTTGCTCAAGACAATACAATGATCTTGACATATCATACATTTGATTCAAATAGGGTATGAATTCTCATTTTTCCACGTGTACAGATAGCAGGATCACATTGGTTATACATCCATGTGTATACATACAGCAATCCTAATGTCAGTTGTATTCTGCTGCCCTCCCTATCCCCCTCCCCTCTCCCCTCCCCTCCCCTCCCATCACTATTCTCTATTCATTCTACTGTGACACTTGTCTCTCTCTCTCTCTCTCTTTTTCTTCCTTTCCCCTCACACCATCGAATATGTATTTTGTGAACCCATGAGGGTCTCCTTCCGTCTTCCTTGCAATTCCCCTTCTCCCTCCCTTTCTCTCCCTCCTCTTTTCCTTGTTTCATGGTAATCTTCTTCTCATGCTCTTCCTTCCTACTCTGTTTTGAGTCACCTCCCTTATATCAGAGAAGACATTCAGCATTTCTTTTTTAGGATTTGGCTAACTTCACTTAGCATAATTTGCTCTAGTGCCATCCATTTCCCTGCAAATGCCATGATTTTGTTATTTTTTAATTCGGCGTAATATTCCATTGTGTATAAATGCCACATTTTTTTAATCCATTCATCTGTTGAAGGGCATCTGGATTGGTTCCACAGTCTAGCTATTGTGAATTGTGCTGCTATGAACATTGATGTAGCTGTGTCCCTGTAGCATGCTCTTTTTAGGTCTTTTGGGTATAGTCCAAGAAGGGGAATAGCTGGGTCAAATGGTGGTTCCATTCCCAGCTTTCCAAGGAATCTCCATACTGCCCTCCAAATTGGCTGCACCAGTTTGCAGTCCCACCAGCAATGTATGAGTGTACCTTTTTTCCCCACATCCTCGCCAGCACTTGTTTTTGTTTGACTTCATAATGGCTGCCATTCTTACTGTAGTGAGATGGCATCTTAGAGTGGTTTTAATTTGCATTTCTCTGATAGCTAGAGATGGTGAGCATTTTTTTGTGTACTTGTTGATTGATTGTATATCCTCCTCTGTGAAGTGTCAGTTCAGATCCTTGGCCCATTTGTTGATTAGGTTATTTGTTTTTTGTTGTTTAACTTTTTGAGTTCTTTGTATACTCTGGAGATTAGCGCTCTATCTGAAGTGTGAGGGGTAAAAATTTGTTCCAAGGATGTAGGCTCTCTATTTACCTCACTTATTATTTCTTTTGCTGAGAAAAAACTTTTTAGTTTGAATATGTCCCATTTGTTGATTCTTGATTTTAACTCTTGTGCTATGGGTGTCCTATTAAGGAATTTGGAGCCTGACCCCACGAGATGGAGATTAGGGCCAACTTTTTCTTCTATTAGATGCAGAGTCTCTGGTTTGATTCCTAGCTCTTTTATCCATTTTGAGTTAACTTTTGTGCAAGGTGAGAGAAAGGGATTCAATTTCATTTTGTTGTTCAAGCACAGCCAGGTTAGGAGGGAAGTGAAGAGAATTAGTTATAAATCTGTAGCTGAAAGGACAAATGCTTTGGAAACATGGCTGAACGCACAGTCTAGGATGGCTGATGGCAGGACAAGCAGCAACAGGAAGAGCAGAGTCAACGTGCTGTGGCTGTGTAGAGGAAGGGGAGGATTTCCTGCCTGGATCCCGTTTGCCAGGCTGGAGTGCCCATTTTCAAGTGCCCAGGATCGTGGGGCACTCATAGCTATTTTCTTCTCTTCTCGCAAAGTTTTCCTCTGTCTCTTTTTTAGGGACTACTCATCTGGAACCGCCTCTCGGGGAAACCCAGAGTTGGTGACAGACACAGCAGCTAAGATCCACACTCCTTTTCCTCAATAGGGCAGCTGTATGGTGCTATGCATTCTCCAGAGTTGCCTGAGGGGTCAGGCTGCAGCAAGACTCGACCAAAAGCCACATTTTTATTTAGCTCTTGGTCCTCTCCAGCTTCCTTCAGATCCTTGTAGGTTTCCCTTGAGTGTCTCCACAATAAATCATTTGCTAGCTCCCACTGAGATCATTTCAACTCACCCACCATTAAAGTAGAACTAGGTGCAAAGAATGAACACTCTAAGTTCTACACTGGGGGGATTCTGAAGGAGCCATGATATACACTAGCAAGAAAACAGAGTGTGGGTCTGCAAGAAGCAATGCCTACTAAGAAGGCATTTGCCTGACTTGGCTCTGGGGAGATGAGCCAGAAAATCTCTCTGAACTCTAAGAACTGAAAATCCATACTGCCTTGCAGAGGACTGACCGAGAGAAATCTGACTGCAGCTATTTTTGTGGCTCTGATGCTCTGTGCTTAGACTGGAGAAACAGGCATCCCCCTGGAGAATAAAACAATGAGAGCACGATAGAAGTGGCCATTAGGGACTGCCTCAGCAAAAGGGTTTTCCCAGATTGAACCAGCAGAAGATGATCATTCATAAAATCCGGCAGATATGAAGAAACTCTTGTTAAAAAGAGTACCGACTGCTTTCAGAATACAAAAACACGCCAGGTAAAAAAAAATCAATGAAGAGATATTTTTTAGGTTTCTTTGTATTTGTAGGTGTTTAAAGATATTGTCACTATGATGATGCCTCCGAGCAACTTTTAATAAAATCAAGCATCTTTCCCCAGCTGTGTTTGGAAACACGTTTTCCATCTATTTGAGCATATTATGATCAATTTAGCATAGCTTTAATTTTTTTCCAAACAACGACTGAGTGTCAATTGCAGCATATTTTTCAATTATTTATCTGTTTTTCCACTTATCCTCAGCCTCTTGAACCTAGAGGCATTTAAAACCAGCTTTGCAAAAGCAACATCTCTTTTCCTGAAGAAAGAAGAAAAAGTCAAGCCTCGTCCCCAGAGAACAGTCAACAATCACCCTGAGTAAGGAGGGATAAGAATTATCAAAAGTTGCTAACCACCTGGGAAACTTTTCCTATGCAGAGAAAAAAACTACCAGTTTCTTTATATGTGCATCAGAACCACAGAAATTTAGTAGGAATGGTTGAGAATAGAAAGAATTCAAAGAGGGGGAAAACAGATTGGTAAAACCAATATGCCACTGAGGAGAATATTTATTGAGCAATTATAGTTAATTATTTGCTGGATATTTAATGTGCCTGGAGTCCTCCACCCCTGGATTATCTTTAGTTGGTTTACTTTTGTCATGTGAATCTCAGATTAGTCTTTCTTGCTTGTGGGACTCTCTCTGGCCTCATCTATGTGTCCATTCTGATAGTATTCCATGACACCAATCGGTTCTCTCTCTGAACAACTAGTCCTATTGCAGATACCCCTACCTCTCCGTCTCCCTCACAGTTGGTGTTGTTTTTCTCTACTTTGGTGTAGCTCAACCAAACACTCGTTGATGGAATAACTGAAGAAATAGCCCCGGTTGACTCTGAAGTCCCAATGACAACAGGATTGAGTCTCTTTGGTTCAGTGTCTTGATGGTATTTGCAGTGCCTTGGCATATAGTTGATGTTTAAAAAATATGCAAAATAAATAAATTGTGCTGGACTCTTGGGATAGAATAGATAGACAGCAAATAAGAAGAAGTCCCTGAGGAAATTGTTAAATCAATGAATGATCCCTGAAATGGCTCATTAACTCTTGACATAATGGAAGGAAAAGGAAAAAAAAATTTAGAATGGATAGGCCTCCTCTCTGAAGTAAGATGTAACTTGCTCAGCTGTAATTTGCTATGACTATCTTGATGCCTCCCAGTATGACTGTAAATACTATTCAAGCAAATCTGATATCAATTTCTGTTTCTTCTTCCTAGGAACCTGGGACAAGAAGACGTCCTCTGTTCTCATGTGGTTGGATCTGGTCTAGGTGTCTGGAAGCCTGCTTGGTGGCCCATACCTTGCACCTCTTCTCTGTTAACTGCTCTGGGGCTCTGCCACCTTTTCTCAGGGGTAGGTTAGTCTATGCTGCTTTTTCTTAGACCTACAGCCACCAGTGCTTAGATCTCCTTTTAGCTGCAATTTCCGTCCATGGAGTGGGTGGATCGTATCTATGCCAGTGTCCTGGTTCTTAAGCTACATCACAGTGTTGCAAAGGATCACGACTGGGGAGGTGCATACAGGTCTCCTAGTGAGTCTCACAACTTAGTATGTACCTACAATCCTGCAGTAATGATTTCAATGAAAACAAATTGCAATTGGAAGATCAAGAAGCAGGGGAAGGAAGAGAATGGAAAGACTCGGGGAACAGAAAGGAGGGATGAAGAGGGAGGAGAAAAGGGCCGTGAAGATAGTAAAGAAAAGCAGGTAAAATAGGGAAAGGAAAGAAAGATGATGGGAGGGAGGACAAGAGCAGGGGGGAAGAAGGGGAAGGGGAGGAAACATGGGAAGTGGGAGAAGGGCGAGCAGAGAAAGAGGAGGAGGTGGCAGTGAGGAATGAAGAGAGAGAGGGAGACAAGGAAGAAGAATAGGAGACCCGGAGGACTAGAGAAAAGGAGGAGGGGAAAATAGAGTTGGTACCTCTGATGAAGACGGATCTCAAGGCAGAAAAGCTACTGCTCAGCAGAGACCCCTGCTCAACATCATTCTCAAGTTACTCACAGGGAGAAGATGCAGGTCAGAAAGGAGAACTCTTCTTCCAGAGTTGCAAAGGGATATATTTCCTTGGAGGGAGGATTGGACAGCTCCCTTTCAGGTAAAGTCATTTGCACAATTTTAACTTTTATTTGTGTATTTATATCTCTAGTCCTTGACAAGTATTGCTCTGGTGGCCTTACAATGAAATTAGAATCATCTAAGTCAGTCACGTGACTCCTACGCGGGTCGCCTCATGGCCGCCTGCTACCTACCATTTGAAAGGGCCAGTTAACTGCAGTCCAACTAGTTCCTTCACTGATAATGGACTAATTTGCAAATTTGGTCATCTGAGAAGAGTACTGTATTCTGATTTAGCCTCTCATGCTAACTAAGTCAGAGAATATGACAAACAGTTGACCATGTAGAATTTGGTGTCCCATTTCTTATCATGAAGCCTGCATGCACTTCAGAGCCAGAGAGGAGTGAGTTCAAATCCCAGTTAACTTTTAATACTAGTGAAATCTAATGCTAATGAAGCCCTTAACTTCCCTGAGCTTCAGGTATTTCATTAATGGGATGAGAATTCCTTCATCTCCGTGCCATTAGGAAAATGAGGATGATGTTGTTTGTAGAGAACAAAAGAACTTTGTCCCATTTCTGCCCCAAAAGGAGTTGCATTAATGAGTTAAGTATTTTGAAAATGAATGTGGAGTTGGCAGTGAATTAGACGTTTTGTACACGGGAGAGTGGCTAATCATCCGCGTAGTTGCCTCGTGCAGAGATTCTCATCTTTAAGGTTGATGAAACTCAGGTTTAGGGAAGTTATGTAAATTGCCTTTGGTGCCACTGCATGTATGAATCAGAGCTCAATTAACACCAGGTCTGTTTATCCAAAGTTCTAGACCACCTCTAGTCAGGTTCTGTCTGCAATTTCATTAAAACATTGATATTGGGTTCACTGGCTTGCAAGGAGGAGAAGGAAATAAATACAGGAGGGAAGAAAGTGCTCTCTGTTGCTGGATGCTGGCAAAGCACCTGCCAAAGCAAATCTACTAATGATGGTTTTAGAAATTGCATGCCATTGGAGGATTAAATAAAAATACATGATGTTTGGTGATGGGCAGAGGCCAGGTTCAGTCCCTCAGTCCTTGCTTTATCATGGAGTGCTGGCTCATGAAGACTAAGTGGGGGAACAGAGAAAGCAAGCCAACTTCTCCCTGATCATCCAACTAACAAGACAGAGGCAACCACTGGCTCCCCCTTCCTACAGCACAGAGCAGTCTTGCTTTCACTACAGGTCCAGGGATGAGGCTAGACAGCTCAAGTTGCACAGCCTCCCACACCTTTAGTGTCTCCCATCTCTAGTATCCTCCTGGACAACCCAGATGCCAGGTCCTAACTCATGCTTATCTCTTCCGGTATACCAGTCCATGCATAGAGGCAGTTTCCAAGATCCTTAGGTTTAAAGTCTGTACCTTAATTATTTTCTGTTCTCAGCAATGAGTATAGAGTGATCAGACATGATAAGAAGGTAGAGTCTCATTAAGTTAAATCATAAAATTACAAAGCCAGTGATGAAACACACAAACAGAAAATAGCACCCAAATGTTTTAAAGTCCTAATAGCATTGTTATTAGTAAGTAATAATAGGCTTGCTATTGCTTTGGCTTAAATATTGGAGACTGTTACTTTGAATATTGATAATTGGCATCCATCATACTTAAGTAAATCAATAAAAAGTATATTTGTGTTTGGTATCATTATCTCATGGAGCATATAGGGACACTTATTTAATCTATTGCATTTATTCATATTCTTGTAGCTGAACATTCATTAGGCAGCTGCGTGCCATGTAATACCAAGGTGAAGGCAATAGAGTCGCTCTCCTAGATTTTTTTATGAAGACAGATACATTGCTGAAAATAAGCAAGGATATTTTACTCTCAGACCACTTTGATAATAGGAGTTTACTGATTCAAAACTTTGACAAATCTATAATTATGTATGCTTTCCCGGTATTTTAACCTAAAGAAATACATCTTTTTATATGCTGTTTGGCTCCAGATCAGTTCTATTTCTGCAGTAATGCCAAGGAAAAAGAAAGCACTATTGTGGATGTTTTATTAAAGGCACCAACATTGCTGTTTTTCATTATACAAAGCACTTGGGGGTACCTGAAATATGAAGGCTCACAAAGAGAAGCCAATTCTCTCTTCTGTTCCATTGATCTGCAAGGAAAATAATTCCAAGACAGGCTGTTTGGGAGGGAAATTGCACTTACAGGGTTAGCTTCATAACACTGTTTCTAAACAGTCTCCACAGAAGCTCTACACTCAGGATGGAGACTAGGAATGTGGTCTTGGAAATGCACTCAGCACAGCTGCTTGGAGAGGTATAGCCCGGGTCAGCTACCAGGCCTCCTGTCTCCTTGAAACCTCAGAACACACAGAAATCATATTTCATCCAGCAGACTGCTATTCTGACTCTTCTCTCTGCGAAAACTTCCATTCGTAACTTGAAATGCATCATATATTGTCAAATAATTAGAAAATTTAAAAATTGCGTACACCAACAAAGATGGCATTAACATTTGAATATTATGAATCTATGTAAGTATAAAGCATGAATATAAAATTTAATACTTTTTACAAATTTGAACTAAAACATCTTAAGTCAAATAATATAACACTAGCACAGCTTAAGAAAATATTTTATAATTTTGAATAAAAGCATATTAAGTCAAATTCATGTAACACCAGTACAGCTTAATAAAATAGCACTTGACAGGAACTTGCAGAGCCTATTTGAAGGCTTATTTTAAAGATGCATGTATGTGAATAAGGTCTTAAGACAGTCATTGATGGGTTTTTTTGGTCTTGATTTCTTTACACCACATCCATACGGAAAGCTATATTTGCCAAAGTTTGGGAAGAAAAGTGGAGGAAATAGACAAGTGGTTCCTTTCACTTATGTCATGCACTATTTGGGGACCATAAATTGTCACAATTATTTTGGGAAAAGTTATGGCCTTGGTTGGTGACTAAAGATGCCATAACTTACCATCTGACACACATGGGTAAAATCTGTGCACCCAAGGACTGGGCCGCCAGTGTCCCTCAAAGTTTTTTTTTTTTTTAAATATACATGGACACAATATCTTTATTTTGTTTATTTATTTTTATGTAGTGCTGAGGATCGAACCCAGGGCTTCACATGTGTGAGGCAAGTGTTCCACCACGGAGCCACAACCCCAGCCTAGGAGTCCACACAGTAGCAAACAGATAGGAAAAACCCTAGTGGCCTTCAACTTGAGACTAGATGTTTCACAATTGTGTCAAATTCAAAATCTGAAACTCTTAAAATGAAATCAGTGGCCTCCTGTGTTGCCCAGCAAACTTTTCTTAAAGGGCAAAAGAGCAAACACTTTAGGCTTTGTAGGCCAAGATGCACAACAGAGGACTGAGGCTGTGGCTAAGTGGTGGAGCACTCACCTAGCATGTGTGAGGCCCTGGGTTTGATCCTTAGCACCACATAAATATAAATATATACAGGTATTGTGTCCATCTACAACCAAAAAATATTTTTAAAAAAGATGCATAACAGAGAATATTTTATAGTTTCTTGTATCACTATTTTATTTATGCAACTATTTAAAATATAATCATTTAAAATAAAAATAATAGAATAGAATACAAGTGGCAGGCTAGATTTGTCCCCTGGGCTTCATTTTGCTGACCCCCTGGCCCAGGGTTTCTCACATTGACATAGCTCAAGGGGAAAAACAGAATATTGAATGGGAGAAATAAAGGAGCTAAAAGTATATGTTATGGGCTGGGGTGTAGCTCACGGAGAGCACTTTTCTATCATGCACGAGGCCCTGGGTTCCATCAGCAGTACTACAAAAAGAAAAAAAGAAAAAAAAATACAAAAGGAATATAATATGTATTATTCCGCTCAGGAAAATTCCAGATCATTGCAAACAAAGCAATACGTTGCTTAGAACTATATGCCCATGTTCTATAGTGGTAACTAACAAAGGACAATAAACCACCAAATTCCTAACTGTCATTGTGGCTTACTTGTGGGTCCAAAGATAAATGGAGTCTGCGAGTCTGTGTGTGTCCAAGGGTATTGGTATTAGTGATGGTTTATTTCTTCAGCTGGAGGCTGTGGAGGGGAGTATTTATGTTTTTTTCTCATGACTTACATGTGCTATAAATATCCTTTTGTAAATATTAAATAATTTATAACAACTTTAAAGTGTAGGTCAATATTACTTTATGACTATCATGCTAATTTACAGTGATGAAGAAAATAAGAGGCAATTAGGTCAATAATTGGCCATCACTGCAATCAACAGCCTCCACAAAAAAGAAAAGACTTTTTGCAGTCAACTCTAGTAGGGAAAAATAGCTTCCCTGAATTTTCAGAAGAGGAGGATGAAGCGCTCTTCTGTGACCACAGGGAATTGGCTGGATCCCCAGTGGAACCAAGCTGCAAGTTCCCCTCTGTCTGCTCCGGGCTTTTGTTGTTCTTCCAATGAGAACTTCGAAATAGTGTGAATATGAACTTCTGAGAACATTTCTTCGGGTGAAAAAAAATAACATAGTCAAGGCAGTTCCCTCCCATGGGCCACAGACTGCACCTGTGCTGATTTCCATCAGGGCTTGCATTAACTTCAAGGGGCCATTGTGCCTTTATCACCCCTTTATCTCCACTCTCTGACATTCATTCATAAATAGTGACATGGACAATCAGGGGAGGCTCCGTGGTCCAGAGGAATGTGGGGACAGCCTGGGACAGTGCACTTGATCAATGTCACTACCAGTGTCAAGAGATGGTCATTACTGCCCGGCAGATTTATTGCCTAGGTCAAAGCAAATTACTTTCTCTTCCTCCAGCCCTGGCTGCTGAGGTTTTTAATCTCTCTCCTATATCTCTGGTCTCCCTTGCTTGGGGCCAGGCTAGGGGCATCACCAGCATTTTTATATTCTTTCCGTTTTTTCTTTATTGGTTTAGGTGAGGTCATTTAGCATGATGATTGGAATATTGGAAATTGTCAGTTCATAGAGGTGAATATAATCGTTGAATTAAATGATTAAAATGCCTAAAACCAAACCAAACCAAACAAAATCATCCTCTCTGCAAATGCCTCTCCAAAATTTCTAGTACCCTGTTGCCATCTATTCACCAGCAATGATAATATCTGCTTCCGTCACCACTTCAGTTCATAATCAGCCATGCTAATTACACATAAATATTTATCCATGATGTTATTTTAAAAAAATCTTTGTTTTAACTGTATGTTCATCTCCTTCAGCACCACTGGTCTTAAATAGCAAGCACCCAACATGCAGTGACTCTGTTCAGCATTTTAGGTGGTAAGGTCATTCCATAAATCACCCTTTCACTAAGGTAAGGGCACCCGGCATGCTCCTGGTCTTTCTGGACCAGGGTGCACAGACTCGAATGACTACATGGGTCCATCTGTCCTACGAATGGGGAATGTAGGCTGGGGCCAAGGGCAGAGCAGGTGGCATCCATAGGGGTAGCTGTCACGTGGCTCCAATTGTGGAATCACACTTGTTGCATCTGACCATTTAAGAGAAGACTGACATTTATATTTTAAGTAAAATTTCTCATTTCTAAAAACCTCAGTTTTTTAGAGAGTCCAACAGGGCATATGGGTTTCAACTTCTCATGACAGCTAGTTTGTAACTCCTAACCTATTATTACATTTTTTCTACAATTTGGGGGGGACTTCTCTGCCTGTGTTATCTCTCCACTCAAGGCTTTGCTCGTCTGCACTGGGAATTATTAATGGCTCTAGCTCTGTGCACCCAGCTCTGTGTGTGTCTACATTAGATCCACTCCTGTGCTCAGCACGCAGCTGTGTGGCTCCTGCTGTGGGCCAGGCACTGTTACTGGTGCTGCTGATACAGCATGAGGCAAATCAAAGTCATTAAAACTCACATTCAAGCAATGGAGGGAAAAGAAATGAAGAAAGGAGCAAATTTAAAAACAGAACTCCTAACTTAGTTCACAATAACCAGGAATTAGCTTCAAATTTTTTTCATTTGATTATGTACATGTCTATCTATAAAAGCATTCTGAAAGGGACCCATGACCTCAATTAGATGGACACCAAGAAGCCTGCTCACTCCTTCACTGCATGCTTCTTTGGTGCTAAGCAGTCCTTATAACCAGCTACTTCTTACTAGTAAGAACTTGAACTTATATAACTTATTTACAGTTCTCAAAGCATATTTCCTTGCATGATTTATTCTAGCCCCCTTAGAAAATACTGAGAGCCTTATTATCATCACAGAGCTTTGCAGTTGATAAATTGAGGTTCAGAGAAGTTAAACGGCTTACTGGGAGTCACATGGCACCCAGAGCCTAAGCCTTGACCCAGAATCTCACAACACTACATAACCTCCCAAACCACTTCCACCCCATGTGGGAATCGTTGCAGGTAGAAGATATAATCTCAATACAGTAGATTTTTCTACCCATCATTAGTGAATACTCTTTTCATCCCTATGATTACTTTCTATTCATTATGCATTTTACGTAGGATCAATTATTTGACCTAATTATTATTTACTTTTTATTTATCCCATGAGTATTAAAAAACCTTGGAAAGAAATACCTCAAATGCAAGTTTATTAAATGCAGTAGGTAGTTCCAGGGAACCAATATATTAAGTACCTTCTCAAAATGATGCTAACACAACCCCACCTTGGACTGGCTGTTGAGAGGCTGTGCTTGAACCATTTGCTCATATGCTACATCTTTTTCCAGAATTCCCAGGAGCCTCAAACTGAGAACCCAAGTAAACTCTTGTGAGCTTATGGTTGAAGCAATTCTCTTTTAAAAAGGTAATCTATCTCTCTCTCTCTCTCTCTCTCTCGCTCTCTCTCTCTCTCTCTCTCTCCAGCAATCAGCGGGCCCTATTAGAAATAAGCTGAGAAGGAATAGCCTACATTATCCTTAGTTCTGTATTCTGGAAACTTAAAATATTTCATGTAAAATAATTATACCAGGAATTATTTTTGAAAGGGGAATGACAGGGAAGAACACTTGCTTGATGATTATTATTTCCTATTTTAGGAGGTAAGAGATGGTGTGAACTCAACTTCACTGGCTTTCAGAAGGGGGCGAGGCAAGGTCTTTTCCCCTGGCCACCCATGGGGAACGAGAAAGTCTTGTGTAAGAAAGGCCTGGTGGCAATTTGGATTTGCAAAAGAGACACAAAAATGTAACCATCACTAGGATCAACTCATAAGCTAACAACAGAATTGTTTCCTTTAGGGAGGGGGTGAGAAAAGCCCTAAAGAGATTTAAACTTAAAAGCTAGAAGCCTGGAGGAATTCCAGCCAAGGATACTCTGACTCTGAGGTACCCTGCCATTTGTTCTGGTTGTGAGCCCTGTTTGGTGGTGAGTGACAGAAACTAAACTGAAACTTGTTTGAGCAACAACTGGAAAAGTTCACTGTAACTGGAGAGTCTGCTTGGAGTACAGTCGCCTCCAAGACCTCCAGATGCTGCTGCTTTTTCTTTCAATCACTTTCAGCTCTGCTTCTTTGGATCAATTCGTTCTGCTCTCTCCTATTACAAGTCTCTTGTTTGTCTGAGAAGATGGCCAAAGCAATCCCAAGTACATGTGGTCACACCTCATAATGCAGGAGCTAAAGATGTTAGCTCCCAAATTCCAGGGTGGGATGTTCCTGGTAGTCATATTGGATTGGCTGGGGTCAGTGATTTCTCAGCCTGTTGGTCACTGGTCAACCCCAGTGGATTTCATAGGACCCTGTGGAGTGAGGGGGGAGTTCCCATTCAAAATCCACACAGACAAAAACAAGAAACCAGAACCACAACCGGCTTAAGAATACACAATCTGTGATCAAGATAGTTAACAATTGCAAATTAACACAAACAGGACTTAACCTAACCGGTGCTTGCATTTATATCTTTTAAATTCATAGTGTAAACAATATCAAAGAGTGGATGCTTATAAACTGAAGTTTTGTGAAAAATAACACCATTGTTATCACCCAGTGATTGCAATGGTCTGGACTCAGTGCTCATCAAAAGGTGCCCAGAGATGGAGAAGGTTTCCAAAATAAGGCACCCTGCCTGAAAGAGGAAGATCTCATTCACCCCTGAGTGCATTCACTGATCCGTTGGAGGTACACGACAGATGGAAGAACCTAATTTATTACTTTTACAATATGAGCCATTTGTGAACCCTAATACTTTGACTCTGATTAGACTATGCTCACATTT
Source organism: Marmota marmota marmota (assembly GCF_001458135.2). Classification (NCBI taxonomy): domain Eukaryota; kingdom Metazoa; phylum Chordata; class Mammalia; order Rodentia; family Sciuridae; genus Marmota; species Marmota marmota. The sequence continues at coordinate 11,116,361 of NW_026000026.1, read as the reverse complement.
AAAGTGGTAGTAAAAGGGAGGCAAACTTTCCATACCCATGCACTAAAGAGATGCAGAATTACAAAGGCCGTGGGCCTCAGTAGCATTTCCAATTTTATTTCAGGCAATTGTAGGTCGGTCTCACTTTTCCAACATCCTCTCGTCAAATTTTTCTGGATCAGGGTTCATAGTGTCCCCAATTTGTTTTCTGACTTTTTTGAGGAAAATGAGGCGACGCATTTTTACCAGCCTCTATTTATCCATGCAGAATTGTTCACCCTAGAAAAGTTCTGAGGAAGATGGAATAACTCTCTAAATAATAAAACCTTACAGGCTTTTTCTTTGATAATAACCCGTAGTAAAGGGGTATGGCGAAGTCACTGCCAGGCAGTGCCAGAAGATAAGGTCAGGAACTGGTATTTATTCATGAAAATAGTAGCAAGATAGTTCCGATTTATTATTTTTTAAGGTCCCTTGGAAATGCATGACAATGCCTTTAATGGGCCTTCTCTAAAGAATGTCAGCATAACAGCACAGGAAACCAAGGCTTCTTCTGTCTCAGGCTGCATTCTGGGATTCTGTAAAGTTAATGGCTTAAGTGCAAATCATTGTGCAGGCGGCGGCTGGAACCGCTTAACAGACTCCAGCTCTGGAGAAGAAAGTCTCCGTTCAAAGGACATTTTCCCTTCTCCTGCTATTATAAATACACACAGGCATTTGAGAGCAAGGGATAATCCGTGGAGTTTTACAATGCTGGAAAGGAAACTGCTTTCCACCACAAATGTTCTGTGAATGGCGCAGGCATTGGAACATGAATTTGTTCTAAAGCAAAAGAATAATCATTGTACCTAGATTGCCTTTTCTTTTCCTCTGTCTCCCCCCTCTCCCTGGCAAGTGTTTATCAAAAATTTTTTGATGAGTATTTTATAAACATTGGAAATTTGGGTATTTATCCATATTAAAATGTTGCATGTGCATTTTAGGCCCTGTTCCTATCTGGGGAATATATTGAGCAATATATATTGCAATTTTTTAATAACACAGATTTAAATAGCCCACCTATATTGAACTATAAAAATCATGGGCTCTGGAAAAAAACAAACAGAAATATTAAATGTTGATTGTTTGGAGAAGAAGTTTTTAATCTCCTGGCTTACAAGTTATCACTAGAAATAGCAATTTTTGAAAATCTGCCCCATTTTCTTGAAGCCTTGAAAGAATGAGATCAACTTCTATCATTTCAATGTAGAGCTTACTTAGGAGTAACATGATGGAGCATCATCTTAACGAACTTCAAAAACAGCACCTGCTCGAATCATAGAATTGTGGCTTCCTTCTCTACTGACCTTATTATGCAATCAGTTTGATCAACTTTCACCTCAGTGTTGAGGAAAAAACAGATAATTTTCTGAACCATGAATACAAACTGTTACAACCTTCCAGCAAGGTTGTGTTGGATTCTCAGGCATTTTTAACAAAATATGAAAATAGGATGAGTCTAGATGGAACTGACAGTTAGAAATAAGCAAACGTCATTGCAAAGTTCCACAGTCAAGAACAGGATTTGCCTGTCCCTTAAAAGGAAACACCAAGGATCAGAGGCATCTTACCAAAGAGTGTGATCTGTTGGGAAGCAACACCCAACAAAGCGCTCTTAATCTCTCCTCTAATGGGCCTGCCTGCCTTTTCCTTTTGATCTCAGGTATATTAATTTGTAAAGTATCCTCTTTAAAAAGCAGATATCACCATGGCGACAATCCTCAGAAACAGTTTTTATTAGAGTCACCAAGACTTTGCTTTTCTGTCAATCAATTGAGTGCTATGTTGTTCGAAGACTCTCTGTGTGAGTGTGTGTGGTGAGTGTGTGTGTGTGTGTGTGTGTGTGTGCGCACATCCAGCCATTTCAGAGAGATCATGAAATTTGATTCCTATTGATATTTGTTTTAGAAAAACAATTTTACATACAAAAAATTAGGAATACATTCATCTGTTGATAGTTTATCCAGATTCTTCAAATCCATATGTAACTTCCATATTTGTTTTATGGAATTAGATTAGGAATTTGCCAAAGAACATTAGACGCAATGACACCTACATATGGCATGATCAAGGAGATCATGGGTGGACCAGCTGAGTGTCCACAGAACCCAGGTAGGTGGTACCAAGTAGCAGAATTGGTGGATGGGGATTGTGGAGCCGTGGGTCCCTTGTCTTGTGTGGAAGGTGGTCCCTAATCAGTCCAATAATCTCTTGATTTCTGATGTATCTCATAGTGTCAGGAGTAAAGATTCCTCAGGACAAGGAAAAAAAAATCAGAACATACTTGTAGAATTTTCTGAGTGTTCCTTCTTGATAACGAATTTAAACTTTTAAACAGTTGTCAATACCTGCAAGCCAGATTTTGCAACTTCAGGTCAGTATGTAACCTCTGTAAAGTCATTTTCCCATCTCCTTCAAGAAGACAGGATAAAGCCATGCCTAGGCTATGGTAAGCAATTACTGCTCCACTGTTAGCTCACAGTTGGATTAAAGACCTTATAAAAATAAAATCAAACACAGAAACCAGAGCAATGCAAAACGTCTTTTAAACCAAATTCTAGTAAACATTTCACACACTCATACTGTTGATTTTCACTCATTCATTTAACCACTATTTATCAGGGGCCAGGACATGGCTGGGGAGACCTGGGCATAATGAAGTGCTTGGTTGGTTGGTTGGTTAATACAGGGGCTCAGCCGGAGTCTGCAGGCTGTTGGAAATGACCCAACGCAACTGAAAACAAAACCAGGTCTTTGCTCAGCAGAAACCGAAAGACCACATCTCATGATTAAATGTGAAACCCAGTATTTTTCTCACAAACCAATCTCCTAGAGTCCCTTGCCCTCTGGGATGCTATTTGGTTCCACTTCAGGGGTTGCAAGGTGCATGAAAAACACCACACCTGCCCTCAGCAGGATCAAGCAGATCAAGGGCGGGCCTCACACTTGGACCTGGCAGCATCTCTTCCCGCCCCGGGAGCTCTCCTCCTAGGTGTCCTTATTGTTCTCCAGTTTTTTAAATCATGTTTGTCAAGATAATTGGAGTTTGTAGAGTTTGATGTAGCCATTTAAGGTAAAAGGGACACATTTACTTTCTCACATAAAACAGGCCGATCCGTTTTCCCCAGCAGCAGTGTGCTAATAAAATATACTCTCTCTTCACTAAATGCACGTAAATACTCATAAATACTTCCTCACCAGTAAAAGGCTTAACCCTTTATCACATTTAAAGCACTGGAACTGGGGTTGGAAGGAGATGGGACCCGCAGAGTTGCCAGCAACAGTGGGCCAAGGAGATGACTTGATTCAAAAATTAATTGAGCATAAACCTGGCTTTCCCAATCTCTCCGGCCTTCCTTCTCCTGCTTTCTATCCTCTTAGCATGCCTAACACATTTTTTATTAGAGGTGGCAGAAAGGAAAGTGGAGGCTTTTACCGGGAACACAGATTCATAGCTGCTGAACACGGCAGTGAACATTTCAGTTTCAAACTCACTGTGGGGCCTCGACTCCATCACAAGACGGGTTGAAAGATGTTAGAGCTCTTGTATTTGGATGAAATGTGGGAGACAGGGAGCAAGGAACATGCAAGGAACATGCTGAAGAAAAAGACCCTGGGTGCTCATTGATTCTATTGTCTTGGTCCTTCATGTTCATGTGGTGGGAACTGTGCTATCAGAGAGAGAAAGGAACATGAACTCACCTGTGTGTGAATTGTCAGACACCTTGGGTGCATATGGGACACAGTCCAGGACCCCTCATTTTAGAGATGGGAGGACTCAGTTCTAGGGCCACATGCACAACCAAGAACAGAAGCTGCAATAGAAATCTGCAGGGGGCGCTCTTTTCACCCTCTCTTACAGTGAGGGACGAGAGCTCAGATGGCTTGAACTAAATCCAAGACTGCCCTGTCTATAGCAAGGATGAGAATCTTTACCAACCACACCAGGTTTGCTCCCTGGGTAGGTTGTTTGGGTTCATAAGTGTAAAAAACATGGATGGTGGCTCAAACACCTTTAAACGCCCCCCCCCCCCAATTCAGAATGAATTGATACATTTTAAAGTACTGTCATTTAATATTATATAGAAATAGTTGTCAAGTCCATCAAAACAGTTTTGCAAAATTAAAAAATTTGTTTAAAGTCTCATTTTTTTTCTTCTTCAAGCCAATTAATTGGTTAGGCTTATTTTTATGTTGAAAGGAGAAATTATAACTTTTCTTTTTGCAATACAAATATGGTCTATTTTCTCCCAAGATGGCACAGGCCCTTCTCTTAAGAATGGTGGAAAGTTAACCCAATCTGCAAGCAGCCCCATATCTTGTGGCTACCTTCAGTGTGAATTCTGTATACCCACCTGGTCAGCTCAGGGCTGTGCTTTCCTTCCAGTGCCCTCTTGGGTGGACATAGGCGTCTATGTGTGGAGAGCTTGCATCAGAGATTTAGACAGGCCAGAATCAGAGGACACCTGATGAGGAGATGTTTGTCCACATCTCCTGGGGCCATGGGAAACCTTTCTCCAGATTCCATTGCTCCAGTTACCATCCACATCATGTCACTCTACCCTTTTCTTCCCACCAAAAATCTCCTCTCTTTCCTATTTTTTCTTTTGTTCTTCTCCAAGTATTTGAGTTTCCAAAATTCTTGTCTTTCCTTTCAACCATGGGAAAGATTGACAGTTCCATCTACTTCCATATGCAAGAGTTACCACTTTGGGGAATGCAAAATACCAGTGTCCACTGGTATTCAGCCTTAGGGAATTATCAGCAAGGTCAGGGAAATAAAAGTTGAGAGGAGAACCCATGGAAAACTTGGGAAGTGTCAGAATAATGAAGGCTGAGAGTAGGACTAATCCTGAGTGCCGGACTCATTTTCATAGCCAACATGTCCAATTTCTCTGTAATAAGAGGACTCCTGCATTAGCTTTTTAGCTCAACCAGCTCAAACTTCAGCTAGTTATTAAAAATAATTTCATTCCTCCCATTATATTGAGAAAATTTCTGAAGTAATATAGATAGATTGATTTCTATGATATTTTAATGTTCAAGTACATGGACAAACTGAATGAAAGCAGGTAAAGCGTCACCTAATGGAGGGTCTGTTTTAATAGGTGGATAAAAATGATTTGCAGTTTAAGCACAGCTTCTCCGCAGAGATAGAAGAAGCTGGAATAGGCTGATGCCATTATTTAAGGGCACGCATAAATTAATATTCAAACCTGTTTGAAAATTAAGTCTTTGTTTTATGCTATGTTTAAAAAGGATGATGTTTATCAGCAAAATGTATGACTGTTTTTATTGCAGGTTGGAATTTGAAGGTTTTACAAGCTATAAATAGTGATTATATATTTACAGCTTATATATTGACAGTCTTTATCATTATTTTCCTTTATGACTATGGTGAGACTATTTGGGATGAAATACATAAGAAATTCACTGAGTAATTAAATGACAGAATAAGTATAAATTCATATTACATTGCGTGGTTCTTGACTTAAAAAGCTTTAGAGAAATTCTTGTTATCATTCTTAATGTAATGATGATGATGATGATGATGAAGATCATGTAGTTTGGGGATGGAGGCCTTAAATAGAATCCCAAAGATTAGATAATATCAGACATTTACTAAGAGGCCCAGTGGGAATTAAGAGGATTCTGACTCCACCACACTTTTGCAAGCATATGATTTACTAAGAACAAGTGAGTGTGTACACATGTGTATGCACGAGAACACGCACGCACACATGCACACACGCACACATGCACACACACACACATCCTACACACACATCCTGTGTCCAGAGCACCTATAGAAGGCCTAATACCCAAAGTATAAAACAGTAGCTTCTGCACTGATCCTCAATGGCAGAACCCAATGCTAAGTGAGAACAGGAGTGTTCTGTCCTTGCAGTGGTTTTCTTGGCAAAAATGGGAAGCCACAGACAAGGGAGCAGAGGAAAAGTAGAACTGTAATTCGCCAAACTTCTAGCACTTTAGAACATCAACCTAAATAGCATAGAGTATCTATCACTCAATCAATCTCTGTCTCTCTCATTCTATCATAGCCTATCTTCCCAAGGGTTAAAGAATATTATTCCAAATTTTTGACATGTGATTTCCTATCAAATTCCAGCATATACAAAGTACCTTTAAAAGATCTTTAAAATAGATATAATAAAAAGAACTTGGCTGCAACTTTCTCAAAGTGAGCACTTCCCTTCATGTGTGTTGGTGTCACTGGCTGATGAACACGGTGACTGCCAGCCTGGCCCTTGAAGGTGAGAGAAGACTGCCCACCACTGCCAGTAGAGGCCTGGTCCAGACAGACACCTGGAGGATCCCCAGGTCTACAGATCTCTCAGCCTCGCTGTCTTTGTACCTACTCCTCGTCCTCTCTGAATCAACAGCTCTTCTCCATTCCGCAACATAAACGTTTATATGTCAACGAGCATCGAAATAACATAAGAGGGTCTGCCCCTTCTCTCTTCTCCCAGGCCTGCTCTCCACTTTACTAATGGAACAAGCAGACAGTTTATTTTTCATGCGCCGTTTCAGTGTACTGCGTGAGCAAGTGCCAGCTGACTCAGCACATCCTGGGCTAGAGGAGTGTCACGGAATGGAGAGCGGGGACCTAAACAGCTAAGGGCAATGAATAGTGGATGCCCACCGCCATCCATCTCTCCTACCAGATTATCGCACAGGGGGATTTTTCACTGGTAGTGACTTTTCCCTGAAATTTCAAAGATGTGTGCATTTCTCTTAGGAAAGAATCTTACTCAGGAACAGACTATTTTCTTTCTTTCTCTCTACTTCCCTTTATTCTTTGGTGATGTCTGAAACAAAGGTCCTATTAATGGCATTTATTTTACCATGTTGTGCAGTGATTAGACAAGTGATGATTTTTATAGACATTCTATCCCCAAAACATGTTGCTTGTTTCCAAGCCCAGGCCCGTGGCTTTGAAAAAATGAAGGAGGCTCAAAAGAAGAAGGAAGGGAGAGAAGAATGGCAGGTGGACAGTCAAGGAGATGGAAAGAGGGAAGGAAGAAAGGAGAAATGATGGAGGGAAAGGAATGGGTTGAATTTGTTTTAAATCTTGATTCCATGACTTTGTTTGCTGCACAAATCAAGGAAGTAAATTCTCAAATACTCAATTTCCTTATCTGCAAAATGACTGCATTATGATAATCTACTTCATAAGGATTTTGAAAAGACTAAATGCTGTGATACACATAGAATCCTCTGCTCTCCACTTCCCAGAGTACATGATTATTTTAGCTAATTTAGTTATTAAGAAGAATTATTAGCTTCATTATAAACTGGACTTTGTGCAATGTTATCTGAATCACCACCAAACACCCCAAATTTGAGATAAAGCATTCCATTATATTCAACGAAGACTTCAAGACACAAGATCTGATGATCCGAGGGATCTCCCCAGGCCCTTCCTAGGATGTGAGAAGTGAAGAGGTGGCATAGAACTCTTAGGGTTCCCACCCCAGTGTGGCTGGAGGAAAGGTGAAGCAGTACCACTGACCTTCCCAGAAATATTCTGTGTCAAAGAATAAACTAATACAGAAGATATAACAAGTAGGAGGTGGGAGGACTCAGCAGAGAGGATACCTTGATCCCATTTGTGGGAGGCCACCCACCCATGAACTGAGCATCCTGTCTCAGCCGTGAGTACGGGGTGCTGGTCTGTCATCGCACTCCACACACGGTGCCAAGCAAGTGGCCTCCACCTTTGTTCAGCAAAGAAGTTTGTTCTGGGCCTGGACTTGGGCGTAACCCAATGGGATTGGACAACCCTCTTGAAACCTTATCCCCTGCCTTATTTGGTGAAGAACATTCCATGGAAAATCCTTTGTGTGTCCACCCTATAAAACTGAAGAGGTTCCTGGTGCACGTTCTCTTTTCCAGCGCCTTCCAGCATGCACGCTGACCTTTAAGATCGCAGAGCAGTCCCACCCTTGATCTGAGAAACTCATGACCATGTGTTGCACAATTTTTTTTTCCTGTTTTCTTAATTTAACGGTGCGGCCATCTCCTTTGAAGCCAGCTCATCTCGTCAGCACAGGTCGTGGGAGAGATCGGTTATCACGCTTGTGTAACGCAGAGAAATGAGAAGACACTCACGGGGTTCGTAGGAAACGCAAAAGCCACAGTGAACAGAAAAGCCACAGTCACAGAAACAACCGACTGTGAATTTGTTAGCTGCAATCTAAAATGCTTTAGAAAATTAGACCCACATCTATGGAGATCGTGTCCATTATTATGAAGTGAGGAGGAAAGACTTGTCATAAATACATTACAAGATAAAATTCTGAAATTTGCTACTGATGACCACACAAATTCCTTGAAGATAAAATTGTGACATTAAGAACATCAGGAGTAATGTAGAAATCTAGAAGTGTTATTATTAGTTCACAGAAGGGTATATATTTTATGAAAATAATTTCTTTACACATAAGTGGACATGTGCATATTTCCAAAAGTCACTGTTAATTAATGATATCACAAGGTGAATCCTCATCTCTTGTTCTAGATTAGCTGATTAAAAAAACATGATTTTTAGCTTTCAATGGGTTATATAAAACAGCTGATGTGATTCTTGTATAACTTCAAATCTTGTATTTACTAGCATCCTAGGACATCATTAATTTTAATATAAAAGTAAAGAGTTTCTAAGTCACAAAGCTGCAAAACTTTGGAATTTGATTCTCTAAAGACTCAGTCTTCTTATCTGTTCTATGGAGATAATAATACTGCTTACATCCTAGGATACTGTGAGGTTTAGATTAACTGATGTACCATGTCAGCCTTGGACTTCACAGATGCTTAGCATAGGGCTTGGCCTGTGTCAGAGTTTGTGCAGACCAGTGGCTATGCTCACTGACAGAGTTAGAAGGATGAAAACATAAAAATCAGAATTGTTCCAAGCATCCCTGAATTTCTTGTTTCACATTCACCACTGTGATTTTGTTTCAGTAGAATCTGCAATGGTTACATAAAATATATATAAATGTAGAAAAAGTTTTGTTGGCTTTCTCAAGTATTAAAAATATCTTTTGCTCAAAAAATATCTCCTAGAGATATAGATTCACTCACCTGTGTTTATGAAAACTTTTTTGCATGTATGTTTATTGGATTATGGTTTACAATTACAAAATCCTGAAGATAGTTTAAATATTCTCCAATAGAAGAATGACATGAGTTGTTGAATATTCGTGGCTTGTCTTTTTTTTTATTGATTTTACTATTTTTTAAATACCACCAACAACAGTGGAATGCATTACAATCCTTATTACACATATGAAGTACAATTTTTCATATCTCTTTAAATAAAGTATGTTCGTCAATTTATGCCATTATACATGTACTTGTTTTTTATTACAATTCTTAATACACATAAAACACTAAGAATAATGAAGTAAAGAAATGTGAAGACAATGAAACATTACTCAGCATTAAAAGAGAATAAAATCATGGCATTTGCAGGTAAATGGATGAAGTTGGAGAATATAATGCTAAGTGAAGTAAGAGGCCAAATGTTTTCTTTGATATGAGGTTGCTGACTCATAATGGGGCTAGGGGGCATGGGAAGAGTGCAGGAACTTTAGATAGGGCAAAGGGGAAGGAGACAAAAGGAGGGAACAAGGGGTAGGAATGATGGTGGAATGAGTTAGACATCATTACCCTAAGTACATGTATAAGACACAAATGGTGTGAAAATACTTTGTGTATAATCAGTGACTTGAAAAATTGTGCTCTATATGTGTAATGTGAAATGAATTGCATTCTGCCATCATGTATAACAAATTAGAATAAATATTTGAAATGCAAAAAAATTAAAAAAAATATAAGGGCTGGGGATGCGGTTCAGTGTTTAAGCACCCCTGGGTTTAACCTTCCATACCAAAAAAAAAAAAAAAGAATTAAAGAACTGATGAAGAAAAGAGGCCTAAAGAAAGTAAGTGCTAGGTCCAAAGTTGTGGACTCAGGATTGGAATGTACCCACTCTCACTAGATTGAGGCCCTTGCCATTCTGATGGTATGTTCAGTCTGGTCATTGATCATATGTTTTACATTATTTACTCCCCTTTATTTTGATTTTAAAATTACTGTCTGTCTATTTTTTTCACTGTATGTGAAGTGATTTTGGCTATGATCTATCCTGCTCATAATACCTTGTAGTTCTTGCTGGATGGAGTCCCTTAATCTCAGATTCTTTTAGGAGATATTTTCTATTACCTGAAACCAACATGTATTTGAGTCAAAGACTTGAGGGTTTGCTACTAGTAACTAAGTTTGAGGAAATTATCTCATGGTTTTGTCATAGGAAAATGCAAATGATCCTTACCATGTAGAGAAGATGTAAAGATCAAATTAAGCATTACATGCAGTGGGTTGGACATGTAACATGTCATGGCTAAATAGTAATTGTCATGACCGTGCTGTCATTAACATAGACCAAGTATGTTAGTATCTTTCTATGATGTAAGAATTTGTTCAATAACAATAAGTGCACAGGCTATATCACTTTAAAAATGTGAAGATATTAAATGAAATCTAATCTCCTTGAAGTTGAAGCACATGAAAATTTATTCCTGTTTATGTTAAGACTCATGATGCACACATACTTAACTTTATGTATGCTATGGAGAGAATATGGCAATAATAATTTGCTCTCAAGAACAGGACCAAGGATTTGGAGACTAGACTGAAAATCAAACAAACAAGCAAACAAAAGACAATACAATATTTTACTATACATATACACTGTTGGGCATTTAAAAATATTTATAATACTCATTTAATTAATAATTACTCCACAAATCAGGTAAAACATTAAAGCTGTTAAAAATCAGATAAAAAAGTTGTTTTTTCAATAGTTTCATTTTTATTTCAATTTTGGTTGACTCTAGGGCAACATTAATCTATGAATATAAAGGTAGTGCACTATAGAAACAACTCCTGTTATGTTTCCAACTTAATAATATTGGAACTGCAGAATTTGCTTGCCCAGACACTAAAATCGTGAGGAAATGCCTTACGGAAGTTAGTCTGACCATTTTAACTCCTCAGAGAGACTGAGAGTGAAGCAGTTTATTTAGGGATTCACTAGCCTTATTGGCTTTCTGTGGGTGAGTTTAATTTCGAGGGATTCTTACAAGAGGAAAGATTGCAAACCCCATTTATCAAAGATCAGCAGTGATTAATGGCTGGGAGGCAGCTTGGTGGGGAAGAGAGTAACCGGCCCTCGGACACCAAAACATCCAATGGAAATGGAACTTACATGCCGGGTAAAATTCTATTATCTTAAGATATTGTTTATTCAACTAGTTAAACAAGAATAACCCAAGAATCCCTAATATTACCGGCACAAGTCATAAAACTTCAATACAAGTACAGGTGAGACATGGATCCCATTGAAATATATGCAATGCAGATTTGCTTTTGAGTTATATTATCTTTTATAATATAAATATATTTTATATTTATATTAAATATATAAATATAAAATATATTTATATATTTAATATAAACAACTCTTTTATGATACACTTTATAAAAAAATAAAGCCTTTTAAGCCATTTAAAATGGAGTCTACTACCCAAAACTCAACTGAATTATTGCCACAAATAAACTTCTGAATTTTTTTCCATGCTATAGGGATCAAATCCAGGGGTGTTGTGCATTGAGTGACATCCCCATCCATTTTAATTTTATTTGGAGACACAGTCTCCCCAAGTTGCGAAGTTGGCCTTGAATTTGCAATGGAGCGTACTGCCTCAGTCTGTCAAGTAGCTGGGGTTACAGGCATGTGTTACCACATGTGTCTCACTACCCATAAACATCTTATTGCTAAATGCAAAGATTTAATGTCTATTCAATGTTTCATTCAATTTTCTGGAGAGTTGTCACCATGGATAGCATACTGGTCACTTGGTATAACAAATTCACTTTTTTCAGGAATAGTCTGTCTGCTCTTGCTGAGACTTCTTTGCAGGAAGTTCATTCCATAAGCGCCTGAATGGCTGTAGGCCTCTTCTCCTCTCCTGCTTAGACTTTTGTTAATATCATCCTTCTTACACCCACAGCCCACCACCCACTTGCTTCTCGAGGCTGCACCTGTAACCAGATGGTGTCCATGAGCATCAACCCTCCCTGTCTGGGTGCTTGCAAACCACCTCTCCAAATCCCAAAGGTGCTGACCCCCAATGTTTCAAAAATCAGTTTCACCGTTTTCTCCATTCCACATTCTCCACACCCATCCTCTCTTCTGGTGTCCTTATCAGAGTCAGTGTCTTGGATCTACTCAGTCACTCAAGTGAACAACAGGAACATCGTCCTTTATGCCAGTGTTTCCAAGCATTTTGGATGATCAGCACTACCAGTACTATGTACTAAACATAAATTGTGCTTATCTTCTTATTTAACAAATCTAAGGTTGGGTAAGAATCAGTGAATTAAAGCCTTTTTCACGTGGTCTTTATGATTGAACAGTTCAGACAAATGCCTTTTTTCATTCCTCCTAATTAAATCAATTGCAAAATTGCATATATTCTGATACCTGAATAATTCTTGATTCCATCCAGTTTTCACCCCACTAAAGGAACTTAGATTAGGCCACCATCCTCTTTTGCTTTCTCAATCACCAAATGTCTCACTAGCTTGTGTCTTTTGCACTCTGCCCATTTGTCATTCCAAACTCCTGTTCTTACTCACTGGCATCTCCTTAGGACCCCTCTGCCTAATTTTCTTCCACACACCAGTGGCATAACAGTTTCTAGGTCAATTCTTCTTAAAGCCTGCATTGACTCCCCAGGTCTGGAATAAGTGGCTCTAAGTGTGCACTCAAGTCCTATGTTTTCACAGGGACCAGATGAGGCTTCCTTTTGTACATTGTTCATGTCTGTCAACAGAGCTGACGATCTGCAAAGGCAAGGAAGGAGTCATGTCATCCCTGGGACCTACTTCAGTGCCTGGCACATTGTCACAGGCTTGCCCCACCAGTTGACTGGATTAATCAATGAGATTATGCACTGGAATTACTAACATGCAAAGCTATGATGTAAGGTACCAGTTCATTGTCTGGTTAATGAACACAGGCTATTGCAACAAATTTAAAGGTCAAATCAGTAAAAAATAGAGGAGTTTGGGGAGGACACAGAAATGACCAGTACTAACATATATGGACACTATAACAAAATACATAAAATCTGTGTAATCTTGTGTGTAAAGAGCTCCTGAAAAGCTCCTGGAAGGGCATCTAGCTCAGATTCACAAATTTGTTTTACTTATGATAATTGCTATTAAAATTAATCAAACGTGCTATGTAAATGCCCCTTAAACATATTTAGATTTTGGAAATTGCCATTAAACAGATGAGAACATAATGGAAGTGCACTTTCAGCATAATTGTCATTAGCATAGCTAATTGTTTGTGTTCATTTAAAAGCTAAGCGTATAACTATTCACTTGCAGTGCAGTCTTTCCAGCTCAGACCAGAAAAAAAGAGAGACAAGGAGTAGGCAAGCTAAAGAACTGTCATGCTGTAAATTTTGCAGTAATAAAAACAAAATGAGAAAAGTCTCTCCACGGGGGAAATATTTCCAAACTCATTTTAAGAGGCCAGAATTGCCCCAGTACCAAAGCCGGGGGTGTGGGGAATGAGGAAAGAGAACTACAGGCCAGTCCCTGAATAAACACACCTGCAGAAAACCCTAAATAAATGCTGACAAACCAAATGCAGGAACTCATCTAAAAGGTTATGCATCAGGATCAAGTGAGATTTATCTCTATTATGCAAGGTTAGTTTAACATATACAAATCAAACAATGTGACATATTACATTAACAGAATGGGAGATCAAAACTACCTGATCATCTCAATAGATGCAGAAAAAGCATTTTGCAAAGCTAAGCATCCACTCATGATAAAAACTCAAAATAGGAATTTAAACAGAAAATTTCTTCACACAATAAAGAACATTTATGAAAAACTCACAATTAACATCATAGTCAATAGGAAAAAAATGAAAGTCATTTTCTCTAAGACCTGGTACAAGGCAAGGGTGCCCAACACTTCTATTCAACATAGTAGCAGAAGTACCAGAAAGAGGAATCCAATAAGAAAAAGAAATAGAAAGCATGCAAACAGAGACCGAGGAAGGAAACTTATCTATTTGCAGATGACACATCCTTATACATAGGAAACCCTAAATATTTAACAAAAAAAATTAGAGTTAATTAACAGAATTGATATAGTTGCATGCTAAAAAACCCCATCATAAAAATCATTAACAATGATTTATCCAACAGGGTAATCAAGAAAACCAGCCCACTTATGATAGCATCAACAATGATAAAATACTTATAAACTAAAGAATATGCTATATGACTAAACACAGAAAATTATGAATATTTGAGGAATTAAAAGATCCACACACTGAAAACTATGAAATATTTATGAAAGAAACTAAATGAGAGATACATTAATGAAAAGATATTCTTATTCATGAATGAGAAGTCAATATTGTTAAAATATCTATAATTCTCAAAGCAATGTTCACATTTAACACAATCTCCATCAAGATCCCCAAAAAAGAAATGAAGAAAAACATTTCTTGATTTCAAATTACATTACAAAACCATAGTAACTGAAGCATCATGATTCAGACCTACAGGCCAATGAGACAGAGTGCAGAGTTCAGAAATGAATCCAGGCATGCACGGCCAATGAAGATTTCATAAGGACACCAAGAATACACAATGGAAAAAGGACAGAGTCTTTGATGCATGATTCTTGGAAAACTGAATACCCGTATGGAAAAGAATAAAATCTGACACTTAGATCACACATAAAAATCAAATAAAACTAGATTAACACTAACAAGTAAAATTTAATAAAACTCCTAGAAGAAAACACAGCGGATCATTTTCATGGAACAGGTCTCTGCAAAACTTGTTGGGTCTGACACCAAAAGTTCAATAAATGGAAGCTAAAATAAACAAGACTACAACTTTTCTGCACAGCAGTGGAAACAATCTAGAAAATGAAAAGACAACATATGATTAGAAGAAAATATTTACAAATCATACATCTGATAAAGGGTTAATATCCAAAACACATAGCAAACTCACGCAACTCAATATAACATAAGTAAATGAACAAATAAATAAAATGACTTCTAATTACAAAATGGACAAAAACGTGAGGAAGTGTTTTTTCCAATAAAGACATACAAATGGCCAAAAGATGTATGAAAAAGAACTCAAGGAGGCTAGTATTTTGCATTTGAGGAAAATGCAAGTCAAAACCAAAATGAATATCAGCTCACAATCCTTGGATTGGTTACTGCCAAAGACAAAAAGTAACATATGTTGGCGAAGGTACAGGAAAGGAAAGCCATGGTACCCTGTTGGTGGAAGTGTGCACTGACTGGTAAAGCTATTAATGGATAATGATACACAGGTTCCTCAAAAATAAAAGGAAAACTATAACTACCATATAATGCACCTGTCTGTCTTCTATATGTGTTCTCTACATACATGAGATTAGTGCCTCACAGGGATAATCTGCACCCCCATGTTCATTGAAGCATCAGCCCTAATAGGTCAAGAAGGGAAATAACCCAAGTGTCCATCCACAGATGATTAGATAAAGAAAGATTGGTATATGTACACAATGTAACATCACCAGCCTTTAACAAGAAGCTGCCATTTATGACAACGTGGAGAACCTTCATGCTGAGTGAAATAAACAGCACACAGCAAGAAACATACTGCTCCCTCTGACTTACTATATGTGCAATCTAAATATAGGCTTCACACATGAAAATAATACACATCACAAGTTTTAGGAGGAGAGAAAAAAAGTAAACAAGCAATAACTAAAGAAAAAGTACAATGACATTTTCTAAACTAAAAAGAGAGCAGTAATTCCTTGAGTCCTCACATCTAAAACATGGATTGATGAGAATTCAATGGCGATGAAGTTGGAGAGGGAGCGTGAACCAGAGCAGGAGAAGGCTGGAGGTGGGCATGCTGGCTCAGCTGTAGCAAGCATGTGGGACTCTTTTCCTAGTGGGATAGGAAGAAGCGCTTCAAGGAAGACAATCAAGCCCAAAACAGTGTGACATATATTCTATTCTGGCAAAATTTTCATAAAAGAGATGGTTATTGAGATGAATCCAAGTAAAATTCCTGAATTCCTAAATCTCAAGATTAATAAGAATAAGGAGAATGCTGGAAACTACAAATAGCAAAGGAGAATGCTCATTTCTGAGTTTGGGATTAAATGCCACCTGTAGTCTTTGCACTATTCTGTCCTTTCTAAATTTTCCACAGTGTGCACAGAGTGCTTTTTAATCAGAGTAAACAAAACTATGCTACTTTTTAAAAAAAGTCAAACCAGCTCATACCTATTAGCCACTTGCACCCAAGTTTTCCCTTAACTGTTATGCTATTATATTAGAGCTATTTGTTAACAACATTTCATTGTGAAAAGAACACATGAATAGGCATTTAATTGCATAGGGGATTTGTACTGAAACCATTTTAATAAATCAAGTTTGGAATATCTGCAAACATTTGTACCTAAACTGCATATTTGAAGGAACAAAACCAAAAAGCACAAAAGCTCTGAATCAAAATGAAGATGAAATATTTCAACACAAAACTGCTGCCAAAATCACAGTAGAAAATCATTGTTGTTTTGTACACAATTCTGAATTGTTTAATGAAGTTCTGATTGTCTTTGATGCAAAGTAGCAAAGTTCTTCAGATAGAAAAGCAATGTTTTTCTTTAGTTTATAGCCAGTGATAAAAATCATAGAAATCAAGGAAAATAATATCGAATGCAATGTTCTTTGGTTTTCTTATTCCAAGAGATGTTTGGTTTACTCTTAAAACAAGAGTACATTGTCACCATTGTCAAAAACAACATAACTCATTTAAGCTGACACACCCATAAAACAACCCAGAGAAGACTCCTATTACCTATAATGGGTAGAAAATGAGTCATCAAATGCCCTATTCCCAGAAATGGATTTGAAGGTGGAGGTGCAAGTATTTCTTCTCAGGTATTTATCAGAGTCTATAATGATACACTTTCTTAATTGGTAATTAGTTTTTGTTTCTTTCCAGTTCTGTTTCTTGACCACTTATTGGGTAAACTAAAGAAATAAATTGTGGGCAAAAGAAAAACAATGCGCTTGTTCCACAAAAACTCCTGTAACATTGCTAATAGCTTTCATTTTGAAAGTATGATTTGGTAATGTCAATACATCAAGATACAGAAATCAATGGTATTGCTCATAAGACTAGCAATAGTCACTATACAACCTAGCAATTCCACTCTAGGTATATATCCAAAAGTTGGAAGTGCACACACACACACACACACATACACACAATGTTCACAGCAATATGATTTATAAACCAACACCAATCAGCTGATGAAGCAATAAACAAAACTGGTACATCCATGTGATGTGATGTCACTCAGCCCTAAGAAGAAAAGAAGTGATGATACATGCTTGCATAAGAACATAAAAGAAATTCAAAAACATAATTAAAAGTAAAAGAAGCAAGACACTAAAACTGAAGGCCTGACTTGGAATGGATGGAGAACTAATTACTTCTGGAGCTTCTTAGAACCAACAGCCAAACTACTTATGAACTTTTGATTCAAAAACTGCTGCTAAAATTGGGGATGAGTTACTAGTTTTGGCATTTTTCTTGATAACAAAATATTTTTAAAATATTAAAGTCTATAAGTATCAAATACATAAATTTAATTTATATTTATTTAATAAAATAAATACACAAAGAAATTTAGAATTGTCTTTGTGCATGTGAAATATTTCTTACAGGAAAAGAAAGATGCAGAAAAATTTGCACATAAAAATTAACATGTCCACACTGCTATTATGATCATGTGCCACATTGCGATGTCTGGATCAATCATGATCCAGGTAGGGCCATAAGATCATCATGGAACTGTAAAGTTTCTGTCTCCTAGCACAAAACATTGCTCATGTTGTGGTAGTGCTGGATGTAACAAACCTACTGTGCTGCCAGTCATACAAGAGCACACTACATACAATAAAGCATAATAAAAAACACTTGATAATGACAACAAATCACTATGCTACTGGCTAATGTATTTACTATGCATGCTGTCATTATTTTAGAGAGTACCTGTTCTGCTTACATTAAAATGTCGACTATCATCCTCGCTTTGGCAGCACATATACTAAAATTGAAATGATACAGAGAAGATTAGCATGAGCCTTGCACAAGGATGACATGCAAATTTGTAAAGTATTCCACATTTTTATTTAAAGAAACAATAAATAAATAGAAGTAAGACTAGTAGTGTAGAGAAAGGGGAATAGGGGGAAGAAGGAGGGAGGGAGAGAGGAAGCCCTGGGTACTGAAGTGGAGCAAATCATGTTCCATGCATGTATGAGTAGGTCAAAACACTATTATGTGTAAATATTATGCACTAATAGAAACAGTTTTAAAAATGTGTACTGTAAGACATTCTGCATGCTCTGCTTGTGGTGCCTTATACATTTCATGTGTATTGCATCTCTTTATGGCATCACTTTCTCTTGTGCTTTATACAATCTCATGTTGTTTTGTTCATCATGGCCCTAGGAACAGTAGGTAATTCCATACAGACTAATTAGCTTAGGCATGTAGTAGGCCACACCATTTAGGTTTTGGAAAGTGCAGAGTATCATGTCCATGTGTGGACAAGTTCACTTAACAACACGTCTTAGAGTATATCCACACTGTTAAGCAAAGTGTGTGTGTACATACATAAAATGTTTTTAGAAAGATAAGTAATTTACTGACATAAACATATTGGTTTATGTCTTTACTACACATTGTGTCATTATTATTCTAAACAGGAATAGCAGATTTATAACTTTCTTGTCTGATGAATGTCTCTCTCTCTCTCTCTCAGCTTGAGCAATAAAAACTCAAAATATTTCCTAGCAAGAGGTGGTGGACTCAGTTTGGGTCAGGTAGTAGAACAGTAAGAAATCTAAATCAGGGACATGGAGAGAGGAGATCTGTAGAAGAGCTCTGGCCATATACTCTTCACACATTTCTATCTGACTTCTAAATTACATGTATGCATGGGGAAAAGAGTCTGGCAATATTGAATGCACTAGGAAACATGAATCCCCTGTACATCTAAATGTATTCTTCAACCCCCACAAAATTCAGGCAACAAAAGTGTAAAATACTTAACTTTAAATCATTGGTTGACTACTAATTATATAGTAAAACTAGGGAGATAATAAACAAACAAGGAAATAAATGAAAAATGTGCATAGATATGAAAAGTACTTTTTTTTAAGACAGAATGCAAAGTTGTAACAATGTGCTCTCTAATGGATAGTTCAAAACTAAAAATTTTTGAGAATTTAGAGATGCCGGAAAGTGTTTTATCTGCTCTGGAAACAAGAAAGCAATAGAAAATGATTCTAAGGGGGCCCACATATTAGCTAGAGCAACTATTTCAGTGCACATGATGCAGATATGTTACAAGGAACATGTTAAGATAATCTAAGAGATATATTCAAATAATGAATGAATGAAAACTTGTGTGAGAGAAATGAAAACTACAAGAAAGACAACAATGGAAAATTTAGATCTAAAAAATGCAGTAATTAAATTGAAAAATATATCAGATGAACTCGAGAGCATATTTAACAGAGAAGAAAAAATAGGAAATTGAATGAAGGATAAGAGAAAATTATAGTTCAAATAACAGAACATATTGAAAAAAAATAAAGAGAGCCTCAGAGACACATAGGATAATATTAAACATCACAATGTACATATGATTGGAGTCCAAAAAGATACAGAGAAAGTACATACAATTTTTAAAAAAGATAATGGTGAGAAAATATCCCAAAGTATTTTCATCACAAAATATTACCCTACACATTCAGGAAGTTGAGTAAAATCTGGTCAGGAAAAGCTTCCAAATTATCACCTAGACACATACTCAAGATGTTAAAGCTCATTTGAGATAAATAGAAAAAAAAGTAGAAATCTTTAAAGTGACAAGGAAACAAAAATTAAATACATGTATCAATCCTAAATGTATATTGCTAAGTGAAAGAAGCCTGTCTAGAAAGACAATTTGAAACCTCTCAGAAAAGACAAAGCTATTGTGAAGATAATAAAAATTATGGATTGCCAAGCATTCAGAGGATGCATAATAGGCTGCCTACAGGGAATGTTTTTTGGCAATGAATATAGTCTGTATGATACTGCAGTTGCACACACATGGCATTATGTGACTGAAAGGCAGGGGGATCACAAGTTCTAGGCCACCTGGCTAACTTAGAGAGATCCTCAACAAATTAGTGAGATCCTACTCTCTCCTCAAAATAAAAAAATAAATAAATAAAAACGGCTGGGGATATGGCTCAGTTTTAAAGTGCCTCTAGGTTCAATCCCTAATACCAAAAAAAAAAAAAAAAAAAGAAAGGAAAGAGCAAACCTTAATGTATGCAAATCCAAAAATCACTAGGGAGAGCTGGGCTCAATGGTGCTACAAAAAAGGGCCTGGGGACTGGGGATGTGGCTCAGTGGCTCAGTGCCTCAGGATTCAATTTCTGGAACAACAACAACAACAAAAAATCATTTGGGAGGAAAAGAGATCCAGGATGAAATTATAAATTAACAAGCTAACTGTGACATAAATATATGAAACAACTCATTGATGTGAGGAAAATGTGCTATCCTATGTAACTGGAAATGAGTAAAGTCTATAAGACCAAAGAAAAGAGGAACTCTAAATAAGCACTGCAGTTCAATATAGTGCATGTGTTAATGACTGTGTTGTTATCATACATAAAATATGGACTTTAAAATTAAGTAAATGGATGCTGGATTTTAGGGGTCACATTTTTCACTGCCAGGTAAGCAAAAGGAAATCACTATGATGTCCCTTGTATTAATTAATTAGAATAGAAGACAAGGATATGAACTCACGTTTAGCTTAATTTAGGTACAGTTACATAAAAAAGTTTATAGATCTTGTCTCAACATACATTAGTATACACACTTTTCCTTGTTCTTCAAGCTGAAAGTATTGACACCCAGGAACACTGAGCACATCTAGTGATGAGTAGGACATTCTCTCCTACAAGGCATGTAGTGGATTATAGGTGTTTATGATTATCTAGCATCTTGGGTTCAAGATCATGATACATTTTAAAGGGTCAATGAGAGGAGAACTGTGTAACAGGACAGGTGGCCAGCCTGAAAGACAGATCAAATCAACTGGGACTGTTTAGCTTCTGCTATGTGAGCACTTGGTAATAAGTTCACTCCGAAGACATGAAATCAGACAGAACATTTTGATTCCTCTCACTTAATGGATAAAGAACTATGGCATGATCTCTTTGTCCTGAAGCAGGGCAGGAACTGAAGCCATCCAAGAAAGCCAAGACTTTCTCCTTTTATGGCACAGCATGTAGGAAATACCATGACTTTTAAACAGATTTTTCCATCGGAAAGGCGTTAACTGAAATTAGATTGTGTTTATCTATACTGAGAGAAGTTAATTTACTAACCGTCACTATTTACCACTCTAATAACATGTGGTTGGGGCAATTTAAATCTGAAAATAGACTTACATTGACATTACCAGTCCCAAATGCCAAAGAAAACCAACTTAAGAGAACCAATTGTTTGTTCTTCCTCCATAACAAGGAAAGGATGCCAATTCATAGTTGGAAGGGCAACTGGCCATACTCAGGACCCTTTCTTTTTTAAAGACAAACAACCAAAGAGTTATTATCTTCATCATCATTGTTAAGGTATTTAAGCTCTTGATCCACTGGCATCATAGTCAGGATACCAAGTCAGATTGATTTTATATACATCAAGCTTCTGTTTGCAGCAAAGGTGTTATAATTATGCTTTTGGACGATACTTTATTAGCTGAAGTTTCCAATGCTTCAAAATATTAGCATCATGTTAAGATTCATTTTACCTTTTCTAACTACCTTTTATTATATTATGAATTTGTATTGGGATTCAAATTTAATTAGCACCCGAAACAGGAATATCCAACAATGATTTATAAGTGAAATGTTATCTGCTACTGAACAGAAAACCTGCTTTAATATTTGGGGAACTCAGACATATTTTATTTGATTTCTTTTATTTAAAATTCAGCTGTGCTGGGGAGTTTTTCATCACTGTGACAAAATGCCTGAGAAAAACAACTAACGATTCCTTTTGGGTCATGGTTTCAGACATTTCAGTCCCTGGTCACTTGGTCCCACCTCTTTGACAGGAGGCAAGACTGAATGTCATGACAGAGAGAATGTGATAGTTCATAACTGCTTGTCTTACAGTCATGGGGAAGCAAATAAAACAAGAGTAAGAGAGGGACAGGGTATACTCTTTAAGGACACACCTAGCGACCCACTTCCTCCAACAAGGCCTTACCTCCTAAG
This sequence comes from Marmota marmota marmota, assembly GCF_001458135.2. Classification (NCBI taxonomy): domain Eukaryota; kingdom Metazoa; phylum Chordata; class Mammalia; order Rodentia; family Sciuridae; genus Marmota; species Marmota marmota. Next base: position 11,093,842 of record NW_026000026.1, on the reverse strand, counting down.
GTGTCCACCACTTCCCAGAAAATGCCATCAAATTATGAATCCATCAATGAGAAGGTCAAAGTCCCAAGCCCACCTCTGGCCATTGCTGCATTAGGAACCAAGCCTTCAACACATTAGTCTTAGGGGACAATATAGATCAAGCCATGACATTAAGTCAATATGCTTCGAAATCTGTCCTGATGGTAATATTATACAGTGTTGAATAGACTGAAACCTTACATGGTACCCCATAATATAAACATTTTTTATGTGCAATAAACTAAAAATTACCACTTTTCTAAATCTTTATTTCAAGAGATTCATATCTTGTTCAAATTCTTGTCTAAATAATTGGTACTCACAGAAAATAGGCTTTTGCTATGCCACCAGTGGTTTCTCAAGAACCTGAGACTTATCACATCTGAATTAAAAATAAAGATGGCATTTGTACTCAATTTGTTCAACAGATATGTGTTGAACAAGTAATGTGTGCTCTGCACTGTGCTAGGTGCTGAGATGAGGAGTTAAGAAAACAAGACCCACTGTCCTGTTGGGTCATTGTGATTGAGCCATAAGAACTTTAGAGAGCCATCAATTGATCTTAGAAGGAGAAAAGTGGGATTGGACACTGTACAGAAAAGGAAAGTCCCAATGAAATAGTTGTAACTTCCATAATTGTAAGGAAGTACACTCTTTCTCCTTTCAAAATCAACATTTTACCATAAATGCACTATCAGCTTTGAAGCTTCTACCCAGAATATCACTTGCTAATTTTGAAGCATAATTTGTCAAGAGTTAATTTTTCCAGTGAACACAAAGTATGTACCTACTGTTTCCTAATGGAGCCACAACAGATTTGTTGAGAATATATAATTCCCATTGTAAAAACAAAAAAGCCTGCAGAGTTAGTATATCTTCAAGTAGGTCTTGTTTGTTAAATAGAAATGTCTTTCAACCAGTCAACTGATTGCTTTTATGTTTTTTCTTCTTGTGGAGCTTAAGAGAGTATCCTGAGAACCCATCTCGGAGAATACTGGATATTTATGAAGAATTCATTTATAGAGTAAAATGACATGTTAATAATCTCTGCAAATAATAGAAGAATGCTGAATGGTGACATCTGCCCATGTCTGAGGTGAGGCAGCCCTCTTTGTTGAGGCAGAATACAAATTTCCCAGGACCATTGTGGGAGACATTAAAATACAGAGCAAAGGTGGGTTTCCTTCCAAATTACTACCTACCAATAATATTATCGCCTTTTGTTCAACTCTGTTTCTGAGACAATATCCAAGCAATAACATGAAGGGCAAAGGAAGAGATTTAGATGAAATCATCTCTTTTCTTATGTCCATCAGAGTTACAACCTGGTGACGGACAACTCCCTCAACGTAATATCAGTCAGTGTAGCTGAGAAATACAACGTTGAGAAGGGTGCTTCAGAACACGGCAGTCTCCTCTCTTGCTAGGTTCATTTCTGAGTCTGGCAGTGACAGCTGTTGAGTCTCAATTTGGGAGAGTGAAAACAGGAGTGGGGGAGAAATGCTAGATTTTATTCATCTGGCATCTGCCATCCCCACGGCTGCACCATGGTGTTCTTCTCCAGCCCTCTACTGGTTCATTTCCCTTCTTGTGGTTCCTTGAGGATGGCTCACACTTCCTCACACACACCAGGATCCAGCAGGTGTCCCAGGCCAAGGACAAAGTATTCAGTTCTCACTGGTCACCAGGACCCTGGCAAGAAGGCTCAAACTGGCAACAGAGAATGTCAACAGATAACTTCTGTTGGAACTCCTGGGTGAAAGGATCTGTCTTTCTAAGTCTCTTCAAGCTGCTCTAACAAAGTACCATAGAGCGGATGGCTTAAATAACACATATGTCTCACATATGTGTTATGGATTCTGGGAAGTCCAAGATTAAAAACTCAGCAGATTCAGCGTCTGGGGAGGGCCCACTTCCTGATCCATAGAGGGCTGTCTTTCGACTGTATTTAGACATGGCAAAAATTGAGGGGTCTTTCTCAGGGCTCATAGGTAAGGACACTAATCCCATTCATGAGAGGTCATTTCCCCAAAGCCCTTGACCTAATATTACCTTGGGGGTTAGGGTTTCAGTACCTGAGTTTTGAAGGGACATAGGCATTTAGTCCAGATAAAAAAGGCTTGGGATTTGATGCTGCTGCATTACCACATGGAGTACCACATTACCACATGGCCTTAGAACAAAGCCAACCTGTGGAGACCAGAGTTCAGAGATGGAGAGAGAAGACTTGAGCTGAAGCCCAATGTAAGATGTAAGTTGTGTTTACATCCCTTTTGTTGAATAATTATTAAACAATAATTATTTTTAATTTAATTCTTGTCTGCTATTTAAGCTAGATTGAGCATTCTCTTTTCTCCATTGGTAATTAAGTCCTAAAAAATACAGTATATAAGTTTGAGAGTGAAATCAAAGGTAAATTTAAGCCTGATGGAAGAGGCCCTGGGAGTCTGCCTATTTAATGTTCAAATTCCAAGGCTGCTCCTCACTACCCATGTGACCCTGAGCAGTGGTCTTGACCTCTCTGAACTTTCCCCTATATAGAAAACATGGACTCCAAAACGTTACCTTGTGGCTTCTTTAAGTATTAGATAGGAGTGTACACCGCTAATGAATTGCACACTTTAATCCATGCAGAGGGCTTCTATGGAATGCCCTCCACAAGGCAGCATTTCCACAGACAGCAGTGTGGGTAGACTGACACTGCAGACTGTATCATGAGGCAGGATGGCAGCAGGACATGAGGTCACCCACACAGCACCCTCATCAGCATTCCTTCACATGATGGCCAAAATGTCAGACCTGGAAGCCATTGAAACTGTCCTCTTTCATTCAACATGTCACTGAACAAATGAGGGAGCTGTGGCCAGGAAGGGAAGAGACATAATTACAGTCACATGGCCAGAGATTGGCAGAGATGAGCCTAAAATTCATGTTCCCTGCCTCTGGTGGGCGTGCTCTTCCTGTGACATCTTCAGTTGCCACAGTTGGAAAGACAATAGGGCTGTGCTTGGAAAACAGATCCAAGCAGCTCTCTTTAGAATGCCACCAGCTGGCTTGCTTATTTCCAGAGTAGAAAAAAAATTGTGAGAAAAAAATAAAAGATGTTGGACTAACCTTTTGCAGGTGAGGTTGAGTGGCAGTTGCTATGCAACTCGACAAGGAAGACTTGCAGTCTGCAGGAGCTGGCAGGGAAGCATCGGCTCTGATCAAAACTCTGAGGTCTAAATCGTTCACATAGGAAAAACCAACCAACTCCACTTCGGAGACACACCTCATGAAATGGGAATGGGAAAGGAAATCTAGGTGGTCAGCATTTGGGGCGCTCCCTCGTCTTTGGCTAAAATGATTTGATAATTGTTCTTATTTTTTTTAATTGACTGTCATCATTTGACAGTCTTACATTTCTATTTTTAGATATATACAATATCTAGATCAAACATAGGGCCAACATAATTCCAAAGTAATATCTTTTGTGTTTTTACCCCCAAATAAATAAATGAATAAATATAAATTCCTACCACTAATGAAAAAAAATTCAAATCAATTTTTGTAATTCAAATAATAAAATGACAGAATTTTCTAATTTTAAATAACCCTCCAATTCACAGGAGGAATTTAAATATTAATGAAAAGGAACATTATGTAAAACTTTTAATGCAGATACTGGAACTTTCTTAACAATTTGGAAATATACGATTGTCATTATTTTTCAGCATTTCCTTTCCACAGTATCCTCATACTCTTGCATGTTATTTCCTTGAAAAGTACCAGTTCTTTTTGACTTTGTTAGTTTTCTAAAGCCCCAGTGCTTTTCTCCCACTGTGCTTCTCTCCTCAAGCTGAAGAGCCTCATTAATTGAGCTTTGTTTCTAACATTACATCAAAACTTGTCTGTAGCAAACCCAATTCCCACAAGAATGTACCATCATCTTAGGATCCCTCAGAAAAACAAACTAACATTAAAGAGGCAAAAATCTTACTCTTGAGAAGATGGTAGGTGCTTCTTTTCTGGCTTCTGATTTTTATTTGCAGTACAAGGTCACTTCTAAGTTGAGATAACAATAAACAGTTTCAAAACTTGATATTCTAGTTAGGTTCAAATATATGAGTGACTTGAAATTCATTCTAAAAAAACACAGAGGGACAGATATCCCAAAATTCCTCCAGCTACCAAATACCTCAAACCCTGGATGAAACACACATGAAAAGACCCTTAAGCACCCACAGTGACAGGAAGTGGGGCATACACCTGGAAAGGCCCTGCGTCAGGTAGTTCCCTGAAGACCTTAGCCTATCCCCTGAGTCACTGGAAGCATCCACTTGCAAGAGCCTAGTCTCTGGGAAGCAGCACTTTGGTATGGAAGTCCCTAGGTGATCCAGAATCCCCAGTTGTACCTAGAGTGATCTGTGATATTTCATAAACAGAGTCCTGCAAATACCTGTGTGAGTTGTGGCTCCACCGGCAGGGGAAGAACTGTTCCTCCTGAGGTGCACAGTCACCAGGTGGCCCACAGATAGATTTGGAGCATGAATTTGCTTTTTCTGAGTGATCTGAAAATTTTCTGTTGATCCCAGGAATCATTTTGAAGTAGTTTGAGCATATTATAACTTCTTGATGTACATGGTAAGAAGTCAAATCTTTATCAGATCCTATGTTCTCAGCAGCTCAGAGAACCCCCAAAATTCAGCAAATGTGGAGTCACACTGGATACCACAGATATGGGAAACAGGACTTAATGGAGGGATGATCAACAGAAGGAACAAAAAACATTTCAAATCCACAGAATTTTAGAGATTAAAAGTATCCAATATAGACAGTGAAAGCAATGTTTCATGCTTAAAGAAATAAAAGAGCATCTTGAAAATATTAGCTAGGAATAATCAAAAAATGCACACATAGAAAAGGAAAATAATAGTTTTAAAACATTTATTTTTAATTGAAATTTCAAGAAAATAAATGTATGGGTTAATAACAATTCTTACATATAAAGAGAGAACTGGGAGAAAATAATATATGTCTAAATCTAATAGTGATGACATGAATGTCAAAGCAATCGAAAACAAGGATAAGGAGAAAATTTTACCTGCTTAACCACAATCCCAGGAGAATAAACAAAAATGGAAAGAGTTAGAAAGGGGAAACATGAAGGGCAAGGATTTTGCAGAAGGCATGATGGACATAAGTTATTAGAACCATTGTAGTCAATCTTCAGAACACAAAACACAAAAACGATGACGAGAATATCCAGAAAACAAACAAACAAGCAAACAACAACAACAACAACAACAACAAAAAAACAGGAAAAAGACCTGCAAAGCAGTATTGAGAAGGCTGACAGCAGCTTCCTCAGAGATACAGTAGGAGCAGGAACACGGGAAAACACATCTTCAAATGATGACAGAATAATCAGGATAATCATTTGGAATTTATGTTCAGTGAAATCATCTTTCAAGTGTGAGGGTAAACTAAAGGCATTCTCTCACACACACTCTGGGAGAATTTACTTAGATTAGAACATCGCTCCTAACAGATCAACTTTACAAAGAAAGAACAATCAAGAAGAAAGGTCTGGGGCCTTTCTGTCCGTGGTGCAGAGAGGAGGCTGAGTTTAGATTTAATTATATGTGTTTATCAAAATTTCAAGGATAAAACCAAAGACAATGGAAAACATTTAGTTAACTTCCAAAGCAGCAGAAGAAAAAATTTTAGAATAAGCAAGAAAAAAAATAATCCAAAGATGTCAGTAATCATAATACATGCAAAATTATTAAATCCTCTGTTGAGAGCTATGGCGGAAGCAGCCCCAGCAAACTTCCAGCTGCTAGCTGATTGGCTCCTCTGAGGTGATGCCCATTGGGCTGTTTCCCTGCCCTTTCAGACCACGGAGCTGCTCATTGGGGGACTCTTTTGGCTCCGCCCACACGACCCAGCCAATCGGCCTCAAGAGCGGGAGGAGGTGGGGTTGAGAGGCTCACTGGAAGCCGGTGGTGGCAGTTGGGCTCTGAGGGAATTCCTGAAGAGCTCATGTGGTGCTGCTGTGTGTTCTAAAAATAAAGTTTGTTTCTGCTTGACAAGTGGCTCCTGAATTGTGCCCAGCAAGACTGCACCAATTGTCTACTTAAAAGGCAATGATTATAAAACTATAACTAAAAGAATATTAAAATATCCATAAAAATACAGCTAACATCAGACAGACTAACAGTAATTTTGAAAGAAAAAGATTCAGAAGAGATAGGAAAGGAAATATTAACCACAACAACAACAACAAAAACTCTGTGAAAATATATTAAAAGAAGTAGATGTTCAGGTAAAAGAAATTGTTTAAGAAAAACCACATCAGCATATAATTATAAAAACTTTAAATTTGCTAAAATCTTGTAAGAAATTGAGAATTGTAGGTGTCTAGTAACACAGCTTCAAAATATATAATGAAAAGTAAAATACAACTATACAAATAAATTGATACATTTTAGGTATAATAAAAAGGATCAACATATCTTTGGGGAAGGTATTTATTGTCTTTGAATGATTTACATAAAGAAAATGCCTGCAGGGGCCACAACCAAATTTCACATCCTTTACATTGGTGTGGAGGAAAAGGTGCTCATTTTGCAGTTCTGTGTATGTTGCATATATTGACTATGAATAATAAAACAGACTGCCAAAATGCATAGAAGGATGGATCTTGTCTCTTTTCGTTTATTGAACCAATTTTTTCTCTCATCACTACCACACATTTGACAAAACTCTAGTTCCACATGACCTATGAAGTCATAGATTCCTTCTTTATAAATTCCTCTTCCAGCTTCTGTGACGATTGTCTTCCTACTTCCCTCCTTTCTCCCTGTTCAATCTCCAGGCTCCTTCATCCTATTCTATCTTATATAAAGATTTTGAGATTTACCACTTTTTCTTCTAAGCTTCTTCGTATTCCTTTCCTCTCTATGGAATCTCTATTAAGCATTGTGAATTGAGCAACACCTGTAATAGAATGGCTGAATGATCTCGTTTTATTCCCCATCTCTTCTCTGATTTTCTGGCTTATTACAACTATCTGCAGGAAAAAGGCAAAAGTATTAAAAAGTCACTAATGTCTAGATATCTACTAGACATTCCTTTTTAAAATATTTACTTATTTATTTATTGGTACTAGAGATTAAACCCAGGGGTGCTAAACCACTGAGCTACATACCAGCCCTTTTCACTAAGTCACTGAGGGTCTGTCTCACTAAATTACTGAGGCTGGCTTCAAACTGCAAGGAATTAAAATAATAGATTTTCACCATCATTCCTGGCTTCTACTAGACATTCCTGAAATTCTGAGATAAAGGGCAAAAATTGACAATTATCAAAGAAAGAACCCTTGGCAATCAAAGAAAGGAGAGTGAGAAAGGGCGGGAGGAAAAATTCACATGGCCTGCATTCTTACATGTTAAAAACTATATCCAGGGGTATTTCCCTATCTAGGAACATGAATTTTAAGCCTGTTATTTCAATTTGCAAATGCGATTGAGATGTACTTTTTAAATTTTAATTTAAAAAATTGTATATATTCATGGGTTTCCATTGATGTTTTCAGATTTAAATATATTACATGATCATCATCAAATCAATTCTGAGGTAAAAAAAATATATTAAATGGAATCATAAAACATGTAACAAAGAAGTAAATCATGAAAACTATTTCCCCTCAGTTATTATTAACTGGGTTGTAAAATTCACTGAAATGTCAAAATAATAATTGTTTTTGTAAGCTTTTTTTTTTTTTGCTGTGACTAAAAAACCCAACCAGAACAATTTTAGAGGAGGAAAAGTTTATTTGGGGCTCACAGCTTCAGAGTTCTTGATTCCCAGATAGCTGGCTCCATACCTTGAGGCTTGAGGTAAGGTAGAACATCATGGCAGAAAAGTCTAGCAGAAGAATGCAGCTCACATGATGTTCAGGAAGCAGAGGGAGGAGACTCCACTCACTAGATGTGAAATATATGTCCCAAAGTCAGGCCTCCAGTGACCCACCTCCTCCACCCACACCCTACCTGCCTTCGGTTATCACTCAGTTAATCCCAATCAGGGGACAAATTTACTGATTGGGTTAAGGCCCCCATAACCCAATCATTTCTTCTCTAAGCCCTCTTGGATTGTCTCACACATGAGATTTTGGGGGACACCTCACATCCAAACTATAACAATAATTAAAAAAAACTATATTCAAAGAAAACTATAATATTGTAGTGACAATGAAGTATAAATAAATATCTTAAAGATTTTATCTTGCAAAATAAATTAAGGTTTTAATCTTGACTTTATTTTCTTCCCTACTGTATAGGAAAAGATGATTCAAAGAGAAATAGGTCAAAGTTCTAAAGTCCTAGATAAAAAGGAAAAGAAACTTGAAAACCATACAGGCAGAATGTAAAAACAGAAACTGAAAAGATGAATAAAAGAATTGAAAGTTAAAAGAAGTTTATGCAATCACGTATAAACTTATGCAGGACTTTATTACTGACAAGGCTGTTTCTTGGTTCCCCCAGCCCACCACAAGGGCCACTAGCTGAGGCTTTATTGCTGAGGATATTCGTTTGTGTAAACATGACAAATTTGTTTAACTTTGCGGATGGTAACCCAGTATGTCTCTGGGTTTGTGCTCTTATGAATGAATCTCCTGTGAATAATCTCCTACAAGTTCCTTTGTGGCCACATGTTTTCTTTTCAGTCCTGGATGAATTCCTAAGAGTGGTTCCCAAGGTAAACATACATTTAAATTTATTAGCTGCTGACAGAATGTTTTTCAGAGAGGTCGTGCCAGCTCACTTTCTCACCAGTGATGTTCGAGGGCACAGGATGCCCACCACTCCACCAAAGTCCTAGATAAAAAGGAAAAGAAACTTGAAAACCATACAGGCAGTCTAATTCAAGAACAGTACCTCAGTGGGTATAAAATGCCATTTGCCTGTTAATGAAGAATGTACAGTGCCTGTTTAGTATTCCTGCCAGATAATTAAGTGATTGACAGTTAACCTGCTAGCTAGCGAGATACAAACATATGTACAATAGAGAAAAATATTAGACTCTATCATGGTTTTGTGATATCCAAAAATTCTCTGAGGAAAATGACACAGTAAAAATGCATTGTAAAGCAAGGGTTTGGGGAGTTGGAATTAATCAATAAATTAAGAGGGTCATAAAAGATATATTTTAAAAAGTAAGAGCTAATTAAAATCATTACCATAAGTCACAAAAATACTTGAGACAAAGATTAGTTCCTTGACCAAATATCAGGCTTCTGAACCTTCACTTAGGTTTATAGGTTTGTGCACTTTCTTGTAAAATCCAGTCTAATCAAGAAACTTGCTAATTAGTTTACCAAGAACTGCCCTCCACCCCATCCTCTGTGTCTGGTCTCCATTGATATCTAACTGGGTTCCACACCCTCCACCAAAATACTTTGGAATTTCAGTGGCCTTTTTGGGAAACATGAGTTCTCACCAAAATAAAGTCTCTCTCTTGCTTCCAGTTCTCCTTCTCCATTACCCCCTTTAATCTTCCTTTTGGTTTTCTTCAATCCTTTGCTGAGTCCCCGTTCCTGCCCCTACCTGCCTCCTCTACCTTCCTATTCACTGGTCAGACCTACCCCTCCCACCCCAGTTCCCACTCTCCTCACTAACTGAACCATAGGCTCCTGTCCCCATTAGGGCTTCCTTCTCAAGGGACTTGGGATCTCTGAGGGTAACTAGCTATGTTTTCTTTTCTCCTACATTCATTTCTACTAATGACTTTGAGAATATATTACTATGTTTATTCACCATTTCTGTTTGCTTTTCTAATTCTCCTAGCACAATGGGTTGTTTCATTTTTATTATTGATTTGAAGCTACAGTTTGTATTTTATGGATGCCATTCTTCATTGGTAAGAGATTTTGAAAATACTTTCTTCCCTCATGTGATCTTTTCTTTCAGTTTGATAGTATTTTTTAGTGGAAAGTCATCTTTAGTATAATCCAATGTATTAATATTTTATGCTTTCTTCATGTCATATTTGTAATATAAACATCTCTATTCCAATGTTATAAGAAATTCTTCTATGCTTTCCTTGAAATTAAAGTATTTTCTTTGGTATTTAAACCATACATCCGTCTGAAATTTATTTTTGTGTCTAGTGTGATCTTGAGATTCAATTACACGTGTTTCCATATAGACTCTACCAAGCATGGTCTATTAAGTAGCCCCTCAACCAAATGAAAAGCCTCACACATGTGGTTGTCTTATGGTTTTCTGTGTCATTCTATTGTTTCATTTTATTATGTCAAGCGCAGTTATAGTCACCAGATAAAATTAAAGTGAACACACAGATAATCCTTTTTACATTACCTTAATAAAAGCAAAATACTATATAACACATATGCAGAGAATGATCTCTGTTTCATGTTTCAAATACTATCTCATCTTTTAGAGAAACACCTGGAAACATTCCCACCCTCCCCACCACCAATGCACCAAGTAAAAACTATCACTTTAAATACAGACAATAGTGTTCTAAGTAATCACCAGTTCACAGAACCAGCAAAAGAGAATAAAATCTTACATATTACCATTATTATCTCCCTATCATTACCAAGTAAAATTTGCTCACAACAGGAATAGTTTACAATTATGAAATCCATAATTCTCTTCTATCACATTTGAACATCTATAAAGTCTATAAGTAAAAAAAAATAAAACCAATAGCATTTTTTGTCCATTTTTAGTTAAGTTTTATTAGCAAATCAGGAATTTAAAAATCATTTCTTTGTGATAAAGAAAAGTCCATTTAAAACCAAGAGCTAACATTGCACAAAGAGAAGTTAAGCAGAGGCATCCCAATTAAAGTACCAACATCCAATTTCTGTTATCTCCATTGTAATGTAATAATGTTCTGAAGCTCTAACAAGTGGAATTGCAGATCACTACCAAAAAAACATTAATAGGTGAGATTACTGCTAAGAATAAAACCAAATTCTCATTATTTGTAGATGATACTATTAGTCCAGATGAAAATACAAACACAAGGGTGACTCAACTGAAGAACCATATGAAAAATGGAGTTTCAATAATTTTATAGGACTTAAAAAGAAATACAAAATAGCTACAGTATCTCCATATTCCCATAACATGTAGAAAGGGACACATTTAAGATATTTGGGGATAATACTGACCTCCCATATGCTGGACCTATTTGTATAACTGAACAAAACTGTTCAATTATATATGTTTCCATATAGGCTCTATCAAGCATGGTCTATTAACATGGAATAATGAAGAAGAAGAAGAAGAAGAAGAAGAAGAAGAAGAAGAAGAAGAAGAAGAAGAAGAAGGAGGAGGAGGAGGAGGAGGAGGAGGAGGAGGAG